>NW_020230045.1:1799250-1911750 GCF_003227715.2 Harpegnathos saltator | reverse complement strand
GGACAGCTATCGTGCTGCGGATTTGTATCGGTCGACAATTTATGCTTCAACATAGCCCAGATTGCCGTCTTCATGTCTTCTGCGGAATCTTTATTTCTTCGTATTGCGAGGCCGTAAAAAAGACTCAGCTCATCAATGAGCTTTGCTGTGAGCTTGTCTTTACCACTGAGGCCTTTCGTTTCTTTTTTCAATTTCCGAAGTCGGGCTCCCATTCTTTTTTGTACGTGACCAACGCATTCTTTTTTCAATACAGTGCAATCTTCACCATAAGGTCGAGATTTGAAAATGCCTTTAAAAGTTTTACTATCGCCGTCACTAATATATGAAGAATATCTAATGTTGTGTAATTCTTCTGATCTTGAGAACATTTCGACAGCCGCGTCCACCTCCATTTTTCCGGCACTTCCAATGTGATTCGCACTGCATTCGTCTGCATGGGATTCCATCCATACCTCGTATTCCATGGTGTTCATTTTCGGCTTTCAGTACTCGCACTGTTTACAATATGAACATTTCACAAGGAGATCGAGTACTTTTCCCGTATAATGGCCGATCAACGTTGTCACTCCTTGCAACGACGAAAATCCTCGCTTTCTCCACGTTCCATCGCCAGAAACTGTCAATCCTGTTGGTTCGACTCCTTTTTCGGCATTTTTCGTCAACTCTTTCTCTTCAGCAGCAGCTTCCGAAAACAGTGAATTGGCCACGGATTTCGACGCACAAAGCACATTACTAATCACGTCGTAGTAAATTTTTTTGCTGAACATTTTCGGGAGGTCCATTATACTGCAAAACTTTCGAATGCCATTGTAACCGACACCAAGGATTCTCATCGCGAAAACGATATGCCTGTTAATTTCGTAAGCGTTTTTTATGAGCGGACAAGAGTTGATGTAGCGTGGTTCACAATTATTGCAATTGATGACTAACTTGAATCCAAGTCCACGAATACTTGATTCAGAAAAAGTCAGATTTCCGTCGCACTCTTTGCACTTCACCATTTCGCTCAGTGCTGAAAAGAAGGATAAAAATGTTATTAGACGATATCCGTGGGCAGCATTTACTGGCACTTCCACCGAGCCTGTTTTTACTTTTTTCGCGAAAGCACTTGTCGATGCAGTTTCACTCTCGAACGAATGTCGATTCGGTGGCGCCGGTTTTTTTTTTATTTCGTGAAGGTCGTCCGGGTATTTTACGCGCACCCTTTCTGTCACGCGATGATCGCCTCATTTTGAAAGAAATTAGAAATTTTTCAACCGTCGACGATACGTTTAGCGGCACGAGAAACAGCGAACTGATCACAGCTGTTCTAAATTTTGACCATAAAATTCTAATGACATCTGTTGGTGTATTAGAGAAGTTCAAAATTGAATGGTAAGTCATTATGCTGAACCCGCCGAGCAAGTAACGATTTATCGCAGGTACGCGTTTCGGAGCATTTCGGAACGTTTGAGTAATAGCTCGAAATTTTAATGAAAACGACTTCGGGCGGGTATGAGACATTTTGTCCCTTATTCTAGAGGGTTCAAAGGATTTTTTAAGCCAATAAAAAAAATCGATTTTTTGAAAATTTCACAGTGGTCTAACCCCTTAAGTAGTCTACGACGATTTCTATTATCGCATAATATACGACAGCATAATTCATATCGATATATTAAAATACGGGGTCGAAAATCTTAACGCTCAAGTTGCGAATCTATGCTGATAGCCAGCACACGATAAGAGCGAAGTGTATCCTAAAGTTCCTCGCATATTCCTCAGGTCCGAATCAGCGTCGGACAGCGAAGGGACCGAGAGTTGGCATCAGAACGCGGCCGTGCCGGAGAGCCCGACGAAGCAGCAGCCTATCCAGGAGCAGTGCGAGGAAGCGACGGAGCTGACGAATCTCATACCGGCGGGCACGAGCGAGGATCAGCTGGGCGAGAGTTCGTTGCCGCCGCCGAGTGAATTCGGCGGCGGCAATCCCTTCCTGATGTTCCTCTGCATCACGCTCTTGCTGCAGCATCGTGATTTCGTCATGAGAAATCAAATGGATTACAACGAGATGGCGATGCACTTCGACAAGATGGTCCGCCGCCACAACGTGATTCGTGTGCTTAATCAGGCGCGCCAGTTGTTCGCCGGTTACCTCAGAAGACATTCCGCCTCGGCCGGCTCGAGCTCCGCCAGCAAGCCGGACGTGAACGCGTAAACTTCTCGTCGATCCCTGAAAGTATGAAAAGCGCAAGACGGCGTTTCGATCGCGGAAAATCGTCCTTCGCTCGACGAGTCGCAGCTCGACGGCGTATATATCACGGGAAGCATGTCGCCGACTGAACCGGAAGGGTTCGATCACGGTGCTCTTCCGACGTTCCGACGAAAGATTCTTCGCAATCTCGGATTCCTACGAGCGTATCGCGTAAGGAGTGTCTCTGATTGACTTGTCTCTTCTTCCTCGATTTCTTCTTTCCTTCAACTTTCTTCCTTCCGAAGTACAAGTACAAGTACAAGAACACCTTCCGACTGATAATAACTACAGAGCATCTCATGTTTCTATTCAGACAAATCGCTGTAGGCATCCAAGGTAGCAAGGTTCGACAACGAACAAGCGACCAATGTGTAAGAGAGCAATAAGGCACGTCATGTTGCAGCGTACTTAACGTCCATTTTGCCGGAGGCAACGTTTCCAAGTACACACAAGTCGTGTATCGCGCGCTGCGTCAGAATCGAGGAAAGACGATTGATCAGAGACAAGCCCGGCCAGGCTCGTACTTACCTACCGTTTCTCAACGCTCGTTACTACCGGCGCGAGACTTCTCTCGTACTTCGCACGGATCTAGAACGGACGGATTCGACTGACGGGAAGGAGCTCAGAATACAACGATAGGAAGCGCTTTACTTAACCCGCGAATGGCACGCGTAGCACCGTTCGCGCACGCACATCACCATTCCATAATGCACAGTATCATCGCACGCGTCGACGAATCCTCCTTCTCTTCTCTGTCTAGCTGTACGCCGCTCGTCGTACGGCGCGTACGGTCTTGACGTAGAATTAAGCCCCCTTATTTGACGCATTCGGGGTCGCGGCCATCGCGTGTGTCGTTATGCGAGCGCAGCCGCGGCGCACTTCATTTTCGAAAGCGTTGAATCTGTAAGATATACATACATCCACCTTGCCCTAGCAGCTGACTCTTACTTTGTTCTCAAACGGTATGCTTGGGAAACGACAATAAAGTGCATTTAATTTTATCGCTAACGGCGATCGCTTCTATTCATTCAGCTTCGACCCGTCGACGAAATCACGAAAATCCCAAAAGGGCTCCCAGATCCCCCCAAAATGCGCTCGCCTCCCAGTGCTTTCAGTCAGCTAATTGAATTCTCACGATTTGAAACATACGCTATACGCGATACCTCGAGTACTTAGCAACGGATATGGACTTTAGATTTTAGGTCTGCGGTGTTTTCCGAGTTTTAGATAATACCAGTTACTTTTTAACGAACGCTTTTTGTTAGTAATTAAATGCGCTTGGCCTAAGCGGTGAGTGACGCGTTGCATCGTTTCGGCAACGTTGAATTATTAACTGAAGATACATATAGATAGGTGAGATGTAGTGCTATGACATGTGGCAATTAACAACTAATTACAAGGTTCATTATTATTCCCTCTTCAGTTGTACTTGCTTTGTTAATTTTCTTCAAAGCATGAGCGAATAATTGTTTTCTTTTTTCGAGTATGGCTAAGAACGTACAATATCGTCGATAGCGATAAGTTATCAGCTATAGTGAATTATATAGTGAAAAGGTAAAAGGCTAGTGCGATACTAGTGCTTTCTTATTTTGCAATAAAAACGATACAAACAAGTTGCAATCGACATACATGCTGTACACACTCCTATGCAATTAAGAAACAAAATCTTGCTTCATTATAATAAAATTTATCAAAATTTCAATTCTACACTTTGTATGTGTTATAAATACAAAAATATTTAAGTATTAAGGAATTGTAAAAAAAAAAGAGAAATATCTCTACAGAATACAGTCAAATACGAATTCCACGAGGATCATGTCGCAAGATAATTAAGATAAATTAGAAATAAACGGCTTGGAATCAAACTCTACAAATTTTCCAAAGAATACACGGTAAATTTGTATTATAAAATGTGGATTTTTCTGGATTTCACGTCGAAGCAAGCCTCATTCCTGTCTTATCCTCTTGCCGTTGGCAAGCGGGTCATTTCAAATGTTATGCGCGTTCAGTATCGATCATAAACTCGAAGTTTCGATTTGTCGCGGCGCAACGAACGGAGCGACTGGCTGCGTTCAAAGAACAATGGCGCTCACTGAGCGATTATTGCTTTTTAATGGCTGCGTTTAGGGAACAAAACGCTGGTGCGAGCGATTAGTGATTATTGGTCTTAATGTTAGGTTAAGTTCTTACATTCAGACCAACGTTCAGACTAATAATGTTGAACGAATAATGTTGACGAAGTTACTCAACCGGTGAGCCGCAGTCTGAACGCAGCCATTCTCTCGGTCGTGTAGTCGTAGTTCCGCATGCGCTGTTCGAACATTGCGATTGGCTTGTGTGAGTAGTGTATCGTGATCATCGTGTGCGAAGAAACAGTCGCATTATTATTGCGTCATGTGAGTAAACTGTGGAAATTTTTGCTCCTGTACCTTCATCTTTTCTTACATACGATCATTTCTCGACTCCTGCGAACCTTCAAAAATTCCCATGAATCATTACCACGTAAACGACACGTTTTAACGTTATTTTATCGGTTTGGTTTGTAACGGTGCTTGACTCTTCATGTTCGCAGAATTGTCAATAAATCGTGAACGAAACAAGGGTTGAAGGAGCAAGATGTTATTAGCGAGAGCCTGCCGAGCTGGCATTAGCTCGCCGGCTCTGTCGTCCCTCATCAGGACGCCAGTTGTACCGACAAGGCCACAATTCTCCAAAGGTCAGATCGCTAGATTATTCGTCAGCGATGGACGCAGCTCATACACGAGAACTGCAAGGAGGAGGGCCACCGCAGCGGAACAAGCGATGGCTCCGGCTGGTGAAACTGGTAAGTTGGCAATATTTTTTCCTTATATATTCATATAAAAGACCTGAAGAAAAGGCTGGTACTATTTGCATGACTACTTTATTAACAGAAATTTCAACAGATATTCTCTTAAACTTATCAAGCTAAATGACGTCTCTGTATCGTTCCTTCTTCATGTTATGTTGTTTGCAGCTTTTGACATTGGAAAAGGAGCAGTCGCTGGAGGCGCTGTGCTGGGATTGGGTGCACTATGTTATTATGGATTAGGTCTCTCTTCAACTACAGGTGCTATAGATCATGCAAGGTGTGCAATATGTCCATATCAGGTCATTGTGTTTTCTTGTGATCGTGATATTATTGTAATATCGTGATCAATGTAAAACATATTTTTTTTATATTTTTAATATTGCAAATGTTTATATTTCGTACTAAAAGCTTAGTAATATATAATAGTATGTGCAATATACAACTTAGTTGCATAGAGATATTTCTAATTACTACCTGATTACAGTTATAAGATAATCAAAAATTATAATTATCTGCATTCATGCAGCTTATGGCCGCAATACGTCAGAGAGAGAATAAAGTCCACCTACACTTACTTTGGTACATCAATCGCAGTCAGTACGGCATCTGCAGCAGTGTGTCTGTGTTCACCTGCGGTGATGAACATGGTAATGCGTCAGGGATGGGTCGCACTGGCTGTCTCGTTGGCCGCGATGATAAGCACCGGCATGTTGGTACAAGGACTCCCGTATGAGGAGGGTTTCGGCGCTAAGCAGATGGCTTGGCTGGTACATACCAGCGTGGTGGGTGCTGTACTGGCGCCGTTATACCTCCTGGGTGGACCTCTGGTCCTGCGGGCAGCTTGGTGCACCGCTGGTGTTGTCGGTAGCTTGTCAGCAGTTGCCGTTTGCGCGCCCAGCGATAAGTTCTTGAAAATGGGCGGCCCGCTCGCTATCGGTTTGGGTGTGGTGTTTGCCAGCTCTTTGGGCTCCGTGTTTCTACCGCCGACCACCATTCTTGGGTCAGGATTACACTCTATAGCGCTTTACGGAGGTCTGCTGCTGTTCTCCGGCTTCCTGCTCTACGACACGCAGAGAATCATCCAGCAGGCGGAGACGTACAGCATTTATGGCAGACCGTATGATCCAATTAATAAGTGAGTAATTGACGAATCATACTAGACGCTTGAAATATGTTAATCCTTGCTCAGAGATCAATCGTTATAGACTGATGTTGAACACGATCTTGCGAATCTTCCTCAGGTTAGAAGATCATGAAACAATTTTTGCAATCTGGCGTGTGAAATCTAATCTATCACGGACAAGAGTACTGTTGCGTCTAAGAACCATTTTATTACCACGAGAGTAATCATCTTTTCATTCTTGTAGCGCAATTTCGATCTACCTGGACACGATCAACATCTTCGTACGGATTCTGTCCATACTGGCCGGCGGTGGTGGCAATCGACGCAAGTAGAGGAATAGTGCGGAATTATATAGTATTATGAAATCAACGTTTCTTACAAATTCTAGCGTATGTTTTAATATTTTTGTCATAACTTTCGTCTTTATTAAGGATAAATTGTACAGTTCTAACTTGCAATAAACAACTGGGTTATTTAAGTAATCCGCCATCATGTATTCGGGTCCCTTTGCGAGGAGGGGCTTGCCACACAACGTACTGCAATCCCGCAGACGGCTGTTGCAATCCTACGCTTTGCCAAAACCGCCGCGCGTTACTCGGAATACGCGGAAATGCCGTGTCCATATTTGTTTCTCACACACGCGCTTTACCGACGACATTCGAGCAACGTCTGCGCGTAATGAACTCGGAGCTACTACTCTTCGATGACATCTCGGCGGAACATCCGCATTTAGCGGTAATTGCAGCCGTCTGGCTGTACTGTATCTGTGCAAATACAAAGATAGATCGACACGAACGTGCAATGGAACAGTCCTGCAATCGCATCCAGCGAGCGAATTCGCGGCATCCAACGACGTCGAAAAATTGGACGTCAAATTTGTCGCTACTTGTATAATTATTTAGTCTTAACAGCAGCATTAATAACCCATCCGCGGGGCGTGGGGATTAGCTAACGACGACGAGCGCGAACAATGTGTCGGTCGTCGACTCGCACGTCGCTCCAAATCAAGATCGACCACCGTGCTGATAATTGGAGAAGAGTCGGGGAGAGCATGTCGAGAGGTGGAGAAGAGGACAAAGCGAGTTGGCAACCCCCGTGCGAGGAGGGGTTTGCGCCTGCGTTCTCCGCCTCGTCGCCAAGGGTGAAACCGACACGCGACACGACGGGGGCGGACGGACGGGGAAAAAGAGAGAAACGAGGACGGGGACGCTCGTCGGAGCGAGAGGGCGGTATCCATCGGGCGGAGAGACAGAGAGAGAGAGGAAACGAGAGGGACATTGAACGCCGACACCGTGGCCTCGCAGTCTCCTCTCGTTCTCGCGCCGCACGAAAACGCATCGCTGCGCGCTTCCTTTTGCATTTCTTCCGTGAGTCAGCGCGCACTCCGGCTCGCCGTTTCCGCGCTCTCTCGCTGAACAGCGCATTCCTCAGAGCTGCACCCGGTACAGCGTTCGCGGTGCGAGGTCCTTGAGGCGGCGGCTCAACGCGCGAAGGACACGCGGAGCGGAAGAGAAGGGAAGATCTTCGTCCTGCGGCAGGAGCAGAGCCGTCTGCGATCTTCGTCGCCGTTCGAGAACGTAAGTGACAATTTCTCTCTCTCGCTCTCTCTCTCTCTCTCTCTCTCTCTCTCTCTCTCTCTCTCTCTCTCTCTCTCTCTCTTTCGCGAATGGTACATACGCCTATGCAGGTGCGCGGTTGTGTGTGTGCGTGGATGATCGCGTCGGGATGCGTGGGTGACGAAGTGTATTGTATTGCATGGGATCCTTTTTTCTTTTACCAAAACCGTGGCGACCCCATCGACGGGATGACAGGTCGTGAGTCATACGAGGAGTCCCGTTCGCGGGATGTTCTCCGTTTCGTAACTCCTTCGGGGACTCGAGGCCTTTGTTTCGACGTCTGATCGATTGGTCGGGATGATAATTGGCATTGACGAGCGTGAAACACGGCCGATGGCAAGGGGAAAATTAATCTCCCTGAGAGAACAGATCTCCGGTACCTCTCGCGACAATTTGATTTGGACAACTCGCGAGCTCGACAACTTGCGAATTCTTTGTCTGTCTTGTCGGACGCCGTAAGCGTAAATATCGCAGGACAAATCTATGCGCGGCGATAACGGTGAGCTGAATATATCCGGCGAGCTAACATTGAGAGCGGCAGTTGCCGCGTGAACTGATGTAAGTTCGAGCGACGTAATTAAAACTTAGACTCGCGCAATTAGAGCGACCTATTGATTCGTCAACGTGACGACACGAATATTTATCCCGCAATCGTTGGAGCCGATGTATGCTCGTCACAACGAGTGCTCTCCCACCCGGCGAATATTCCAATAATCGAATCCAATAGTCATTATAAGTTCGCTATAAATAACTATGCCGCATCAGCGAGGACTCGTCGCGTCGTCGTCGCGCAGATTCAAACAATGCCTTGCTCGGGATGCAACTCTTCTCGCGAATCTTCCCCTTTGCGCACTCCTTTCGTGTTACCCCCAGCGGCTTAACATACAACAGTAACGCTCGGCTGAAAGTAGCTGTACATCTCGTCGCGCGTGTTCCGCGTGCGACCGCCTCGAGGCGGAACGCGCAGCGGTGCACGCGTGCAACAAGGTGCATCTCGTTAACGACGAGGCCGGCGTCGCGATGTGCGCTTTCGCGCGGATAAAATTCGCGGCACGCGCCGCCGACGACGACGCTCTTCCGAGCGTCGCGACAGAAAGAGCGACGCCGTGACGCGTCGCGTCGCGTCGCGTCGCGGCGAGTCGATCGATCGACGCGTGACTGACTGACTGGCTGGCTGGCTGGCTACGCAAGCAACGCGTCGCCAGCGAGATCATCAAGCCGGACTTCACGAAGATATCGGAATCAATCGCGACTCCACGTGTAAGGCGAGATTTTCGTCTCGCGGAATCAACGGATTCCCGCAGCGATTCCCGAATCGTTCTTCGCCTGCGGTCGGATTTGTAGAGCAAGTCGAATTCTGAAATTTGGAACTTGGGGCCTCGCGAAGTGAATTTGAGATATTCGTCAAGTAACAGATGCAAAGTCTGGAAAGGGAGTTCTAAAAATATGCGAAAGACTGAATTTATCGAGAGAGATATTTTAAAGATCTCTCGACGGAATCAGAATCGACTTGTGAAGGACAATTTGAAAGGAAATTCGATTACGGTATATTATTAGCTGACTCGTAAAATTGCAAAAATTTTCTTAGCAAGGCTGAGACTGAAATAAACTCCTCAATGATGCCACGTTAAATACGCGCGACAGACGCGGACGGATGGCGCGCATCGCGAAAGAAAACTTCGAGGGGTTGTAAAGCAAGATGAGGGCGGCTGAGAGGGTGCATAGGGGTTGCCTGAGGGTTGCCGCGCACGTGCGAGACGGAGATGACGCTACGTAGACGACAGGACCGGCTTCTGGGGATAACGGGAAATCGGTTGCGGGTTGTACGGAGGGTATTATTTGTCAAAATATTTTCATCCTCAATATCCGTTCTCGAATTCAGAACTCGCTGCACTGCTTTACTTAGTTTCCGCGGCGCTCGCGAGACGCTAAACTGATAATTCTGTGTCTGAAAGAATAACATGGAAGTTACGCGGAAACGGAGAAAGATAAAACTCAAAATGATACAGCGAGTCGATGGCAGAGTTTATCACTGCCGATCAACGCGAGAAGACGGGGGGGAAGAAGTCGAAGAAACCGAAGAAAGGCGACCGCGGGTGCGAAATCGAGACTCCCGAGGGGTTGGGAATTTTTTTTCGGAGGGTGATCTTACATCCAAGACCGTCCCTGACGGACGACGGCTGCGAGGGATGGCGGACGGGGAGAGGAGCGGGAAGGGGGGGCCGGCCGGAGAGGGTGAAACGAGGGTGTCGGTCGTGAGTCGATAAACCGCGGGGAACGCGAGCACCCTTGCGCACGGCTTCAACATGGCGGACGGTGAGTCCCATTCCCTTTTCCCGTCGGTCGCCTTGCAAATGCCGGCCGGACGAGAGAGAGCGTGTCGTACGATCGATTCCGCCGCGACTCATCGGCAGCCCCGACGCGTTTCTTCCGCGCTCGTCGTCGCGGAGGACTCCTGTGCGCGCCAGGTCAGGTGCTCGCGTACGTTTCCGTGTTCGCGAGGTACGCGAGATCGGCGTCGAGACCGGCCGCGATGATCCGCGGGGGCGACTCTGCTTCCGCACCCCCGTGCCACTCTCCGCAGCGGTGCGTCTAACATTTCCGGTTCTCTTTCAGACACGGACGAATCGACATGCGGCTCAGGGAGGCCGTCGTCTCGGTGCCGCTGCATCCTGCTGGACTGAACAACAAGTAAGTGACAGAGAAACGCGCGCGCACTCCGGCGATGGCAAAAATTGTGTTTAATCGCCGGCGGCTGGCCGTGCGATCACGTGCGAAGATAATAATCGGCCTGATCGAAACGCCGCCGGAGGGCGGCCGTCGGCCCGGCCGGGGGAGAAAATTGCCCCTCGCGCACTTCGTGTTACGTAATGCGTGTTTCGCAGCATCGCGCCGCGGCGTCGTCGCGCGCTCGTTATTTCTCCGCATTTTCGCCGCGCCGATAATTCATCAGCGCGAAACACGTCGCGGCTGAAACGCGGCTGAGATTGCGTGACCTGCCCTCTTTGCATCGTGAATGTTTCATTTGCTCAGTTGCTGTATCTGCACTCCTCTACGCGGACTTGCCTTTTAACACATGTTTTATTCAAGACGCGGCGGTACCACGAAGGAGGGCTCTCTGCTCTTATCTCGAGAGACGGAAGAGAACGTCAGCTGTAATTTAATTGTAGTCGATACAGTATCAGTTGCTATTCTTCCGTTGCTCTACGGAGCAACGGGAACTCCGCGCGAAAGTTGCGAGTTGCGAGTTGCGAGTTCAACAATTGATCACGAACGCTAATCAGTCTGTCCCCGACTTTGAAAGATTTACAAAATCACGTGCGCGACGACTCGACCTCGCGATAATCGCAATATCGCTTCTGGTCGTCGAAAAGAATCCACTCGAGCAACTCGATGAAGCGTTCGAGCTGCCGCCGCAGCACCAAGACTTCCCAAGACGTATCCCATCGTCACTCGTCGTTCGCCCCAAGGACCGATTCAATGTCCCGATATCCCGATGGGAACGAATATCAGCCAACATCAGCAACATCACATCAACGTTCTAACTTCTCACTCGACTCTCTTGCGTGCAACACGTGTTCCATCGCACTCGCACGCTGCTGAATGAGAAATTGTGCTATCGATGCGATGTTGCTGTTGTGTAGTTGCCGGGCTTCCTCTGTCATTCATCCCGACGTAGTACGTCCTTCGACTCGCCGGCTACACGCGCAGCGTCGTCGAGGTATCCTTCGCAAAGAAGCCGGCCCACGTAGGCCGCCGCAGTCTTCCAGCGGATTCGCGACAAAGTCACCTGATTATTTTCTACTTGCGAGCGCGCTATAAATATAAACGCGCGCGTGGTACCTTCCTTCTCTCTCTCTCTCTCTCTCTCTCTCTTTCTCTCTCTCTTGGCGGTGGCCGTGTAGGCGTGTTGCCTATACTCTCGGCGCCGCGCCGCCTATACCTCGACGGCCGTTACTGCTTTGTGCCCAGCGTACGTACGTACGTACCTACGTATGTACGTGTAGTATCGATCCACCTGGACTCATTTCTCGGTCTCGCACGCAGCCAGCTCCGCAGGCACGGCCCGAGCCGGAGCATCGCCGGCGAGATCGGCGATCGCAACGAGAACGCGACGAGCCCGGGCTCGCTCGCGTCGGAGCCGGACTCCGCGGACTTCCGGCTGGCCGAGGACACCACCACGTGGTCCTCATTGGCGATCGCGCGCGACAACGTGCAGCAGAGCAACTCGCCGCTGCAGCAGCCGGTCAACGTCAACAATAATCTCACCGAGCCGAAGATACAGAGGAACAGCTCCGTCGAGAGTCTCGCCGATTATGAGGGTGAGTTTTGCTCGCTCGTGTATGTGTATGTGCGTGCGTGTGTGTGTGTATGTGTGTCTCGTGAGTCGAAAGAGGAAAAGATGGGAAGGGTCAGAGGAGAAAGGGAGATCATTGCCTCCCTAGAGTCGCGGGAAAATTCACGTGGAAGACGGTCGAGACTTGGCGAGGAATATCCTTCAACGAGCCGTACAGTTGTTTTTGCAGCGAGTATGGATCTTTCTTTTTATTCGAGGGTTGCGTAAGATTGCGCAAGTGCCTGACAAAGCGGGGTGTCTTTAACGGAACGCGCGGGATAAGTGAGGAGGAACGAACGTTCGTTTCTCGTTAACTTTTTTCCTTCTCCCTTGATGCGCGTATAAATAAGTTACTGGATCGAAACGACAATGGCGCGCTCAATGAGACGTCACCGTCAATTATCCGACGCGTTATTAAGCCACTTACGCGCCGCTCGGATCGTTTATTTCAGCGTGGAAAACGATGATCCGAATGGCGCTGGACGTGTGAAACAGGTATTGTAGCGCGCTTGATGAAGTGACCGATTCGAGTTTGCACACGTTGCCGCGCGCGCGTTTGCACTCGCCGGAGGGAGGACGAGTCATAGAAATCCCGCGAAACGGATTCGCGTCTTTCATCCGGTGGCGGGTGTGTGAGTCGATAAAGAGCGTGATAAAGAGGATTTTCAGCGGCGGCCACGAGAAAGAGAAAGTAGCTTAAAGTCGATGACGTGTATTATTAGGCACAACCGAAGAGCGATCCGCCAACGTAAACAACAATCTGACTGAGCCCAGGATACGAAGGAACAGCTCCGTCGAGAGCCTCGCCGACTACGAAGGTGAGCTCCTTCGTCCTGAATCCATTCATGGTGTCCAGGATGTCCGCCTTCTCAGAGGAATTTTCTCTCGACTGACTTGAAGCTGCTGACGAAAACGACACCTCTCTTCCTTTAAATTCCTCGGAGTTAAGAAAATATTTCCAAGCCAAATTCTCATTAATGCGCTTATTTTCCGAAATATTTCTATTTTCTCTTTATTCTTGAATTTTTGGAAATTTTTTTAAGATTTTACGAGTCATATACTTACGATCAAGGTCCTTGAAAGGAGCAACTTGCAGGAAGACCACCGAGAAAAGCCTTTCTTCAACTTCAAAGGGTCAGTCTCGAGAGGAGAGAGAGAGAAGGAGGCAGGCAAATTTGTTTCCACCAGTTTCAAGTGAACTCGAAAGAAATCCCCCTGAGATGGCGATCCTGAGGACTCTGTATACACGAATCGATCCTGCCGAGAGGACGCGACGCGCCTCTCGACGATCGAGTCGCGCGCACGTAGTCGTCGTCAGAACTCACACATAAACACATAAATGCAGCCGCACATAAATTTTATACATTCACGTAGACATGTTGCAATTTCATCCTGCAAGCACGAGATCATTCACGTAGGAAGAAAAAGAGGATGATCGATTGAGGCAGTCGGGCGATGAGAGACAGCGAGGCGAGCGCGCGCGCGCGGAGCAACAATCGTGCGAGCGATGACTGGACGGACGCGCGCGCGCTCGCGTCTCCGAATCACCTATTAATATCGCGGATCATCGCATCTATCGGACATTGAGCAATTGATCGCCCTACTTTTTACTCACGCTTCTTCAGAGTGCCGCACGTTGTGCGGAACGTCCGAGATTTTATTGGAAAGTAATGGTGGTCGAAGGTTTCGTCGCGCTTTCGCGACGCCACGGCCGCTCGTGGCGAACTTCGAT
Organism: Harpegnathos saltator; assembly: GCF_003227715.2. NCBI lineage: Eukaryota > Metazoa > Arthropoda > Insecta > Hymenoptera > Formicidae > Harpegnathos > Harpegnathos saltator. The sequence goes on along the minus strand of NW_020230045.1, from coordinate 1,897,886 downwards.
ATTTTCCAACGGCTGCCATTAATAACGCGTGGCGCATCCTTGACATTAAACCATCATCCGCGATGAGGCGATCCGGAATCGTGTAACTTTAGGTCGAGATCGAGATTATCGTCGAATTGGGCGTCTCGCCATGATAATTAGCTCGCGGCCGCCGCGAACAGCTTCGGACTGCGCGGACGGGAAAGACAACTTTGTACCGATGTGAACTTAGCGCCCAACTTTAAAAAATTTGTTTAATGTTTATATCATAGGTTTGTATCTTGTTTGTACCTGTTTGTACCATATTTTATTTCGTTTGTACCTAAAGGGTTAAAAAGTTATGGAAGGATAAAAAATCGCCAGCGCCCAACTTTAAGATATCTGAAAACGGCCAACGCCATTCGAAAGAGCATCGTTTGTACCCGTTTGTACCTCCTTTCAAATCGTTTGTACCTCAAAGGGCTCGGAAGTACAGGCTTTTCAAAATACGCGCTGAAGGTACTTCCGCCATTTTTCAAGATATTTGAAAACGGCCAACGCCATTCGAAAGAGCATTCTGTACTTCCGAGCCCTTTGAGGTACAAACGATTTGAAAGGAGGTACAAACGGGTACAAACGATGCTCTTTCGAATGGCGTTGGCCGTTTTTAAATATCTTAAAGTTGGGCGCTGGCGATTTTTTTACCCTTCCATAACTTTTTAACCCTTTAGGTACAAACGAAATAAAATATGGTACAAACAGGTACAAACGAGATACAAACCTATGATATAAACATTTAAAAAATTTTTTAAAGTTAGGCGCTAAGTTCACATCGGTCAACTTTGTGATGCCCCTTTTCACCGATGTCGATGAAACGTTAACCCGACTTCCAATCTTGGTCCGAATAGAGTCTAAACTCAGCTTTGATCGACGTCGGTAGAGACTGACGTTGCTGTCCGCAAGTGGATTTTTCGCATTGTCTGCGGACGAGAAATGCTAAATCATTCGGGTGTTGGGAACAGAGAGACTCTGGAGTCGTTCATTCATATTAACGCCCGACTTTTTTATAAGTATTTTAAGAATAAAATTTGAATTTTTTTGAACTGAAACTATAAGTAGTGGTAACCAAAAAAGATATCAGAATTTTATATTTACGAAAAACTACTTTCTGAATAAATGAGTACGTGAAGTTTCCGCTTTTCGTTTGTCGGTTTCGTTAGTTTGGTTTTTTTTATCGTTCGTTTTTTGTTTATTGGTAAATATAATTTGGATATATTAAAGCAAATACGAAATGAGCAATCTATACAGAGAAAAATGAAGGGTAATCTATACGACATAACTCTGATAGTCAGCTTGACATTTTTGAACTGAAATTTTGCTATATTTGTGAGTGAAGTTTATCATTCAGAGCGTTAAGCTTACTATTTCAGAAGAATATCTTATAGATCATCATTTAGATAGTCAATCGTCCCTTCATTTTTCGCCGCATAAAAAACTGTAGGTCACCAGGTTTCACGAAAATAGCTTGATTTCTTGATTTTCGTGTCATATTGGATTCGCCATTTTGAATTTCTGTATTCTTTTAATTTCACACTTTGTATCTGAGAAAGCTTCCAAATGTATAAAATTATAACAGATACCAATCTATTCATTTATAGTGCACTTCTAGATGTCAGTAACAATGCTAACTATGCCTACTTGGAATTTGACAAAACATATTATCATTAAAACTGAGCTAAGAATAGACTAAACCGAATCTACATACAATCTATATACCATTTTTTCGAAGAAGAATTCACCTTTACGGCGCAGGTGCAAAGAAAACGAAAATATCTCCATTTTTGACTAAGTTATGGATTCTTAAATACTTTTCTGGTAACTATAGTTACTAGTAGGCGTTAAAGGGTTAAAGAGTAAATTCACCACGAGCGACTGGATGATCTGAGAAAACGATCATATACCGAGAACTGACCGAGATCGAGAATTATCCGAAGCGGCATGGCGAATTGTCCTCATCATCACCCGCGAGAACGAGAGTTCTCTCTGTGTGTGTGTGTGTGTGTGTGTATGTGTGTATGTGTACGAGCGGCGAGGGTCTTGCGGGTGGGCTGAGAGGCGATGAAAGCTCCCTACGAGCGAGCACGAGCCAGTCTCTCACTATGATGACGATGAGTCACGTTCCGACGAGACGTCCAATTATTCGGTATTCCGGCCGATGCTGAGGCAGAGTGCGCGCCAATTGTTGCAGGACGCAACTCGCCGCAGGAGAACTCGTCGCACGAGCTGACGCCGTCCGAGTGGTCCGACTGGTCCGAGGAAGGGAACCTGCCGGCGGGCTGCCGCGGAATCGTCAACCCCAACTACCCCGGTTTCCAGCACCTGGCGCCTTCCTTGCTGTCAGACACCGACCTGACCGAGGACGAGCACGACAGCTGTTCCGACTACCCGCCGCTCTACCCTGGCATCCACCAGGAGCAGGCGCCATTGGAGAACGGCAACGAGTACAACAACAACGTCGACGACAGCATCAATCATCTGTGCGGCCAACGGAACGACCGCAAGGTCTTCTACGAGAAGCCCAAGTTCAACATACAGGTGATGTGCATTTTTGGATGGACCGGCCGTTGATTTGACCTTGAAGGGCAAGTTTCACGTCGAACCGGAAGCCCTTCATCGCTCTGCAGCGAACGAGTAGTAAATCGAATCTGTCATTAGTGAAACGGCGCGCGTCGACTCGACAAGGGCCGTGCAGCCAGTCGAGTCGACTGTCGGTGGTTATCAACGCGTAAAAATAATCGAGCGTACTCCTACGAGCGTACAAGCGTGACATCATCATGCCGCTCTCGTCTCTCTCTCTCTCGTTCCAGACTGTGACTTCTCTGTACGAGTCGGTGGTGCCGCCTTCGGAAAAGTGCATCAACTACGTTAAGAGCGTGGAGGTCTCCAGGTCCGAGGAGAAGTCGCTGTCGCCGGAGCCGGAGGTCGTCGTGAACGGCGTCGTCGAGGCGGAGACCCACTTGACGGTCTTGGAGCCGGAAGAGGGCCTGGCCGACCAGGTGGACCAGCACGCGCCCGAACTGTCGCAGGCAGTCCTCGAGGATAAACGGGAGCGCGAAGTGCCGGTTGAGGTCGAGCTGGTGGAGCTCACCACCAGCGTGAACGAGAGCCTGCAGTTTCCGGAAATCGAGGAGATCGTGGACTCCAGCAAGACCAGCGAGATCAGCGAGGTGAGTGTGAATTGGAAGTATTTTGCTTTTAATGATGACTTCGATATATCGAGATGCTAAATATAACGATGCCAATTAAAAATCAAATTTTGCATCGATTAGGCGATTAGGAGAAATGTTGGACGAAAAAGGGCAGGAAAAAGAATAGGATATTTGAAAATTATTTGATTTCGCCAGCGGTTTTTTTTCTCTCTAAAGACCTACCGAATTTTTAATGTAACCACCGAACAATTGCGGTCGCGTTTAATTTAACCTCGATTAACATTCAAGCTTCGCCGGAGCGAATTAAAGCTGCTCATTGTCGCTAAATATTCCTCGATCGTTGCCCGCTCGCGATATTTAATCTCGTCTCGCGAGATACGCAATTCTTTTCGACCTACGTGCCGACTGAGCACATTCCTACGACCGGCTGACGCTTCCTCGACGTTGCCCGATTAATTTGCACGACAATCGCGCGATGTGTCTCCCGGCTAATCCTACTTCCCGTCACTGCGGCCGACTCGCGCCCGTCCTAACTGTCGACGCGCTCGAGCACGGTCGATTAAACGCGCACGATCTCGGTTGGCCGCTCAGACGGAGGACGTCGCGGTGGAGCACATCGACCTGATACGCGAGGCAAAGGAGTTGCCTCACCCAGCCCGGTCCAAAATAGGCAACCGTCAGCCGGTGACGTCGGGCGGCTCGGCCGACGACGACGAGTCGGAGAGTAACAGCGACTACTCCGAGGGCTTCGCCGAGGAGCGGCCGACGTACACGAAACTGGAGGAGATCGACTTGCTGTCGAGCATCGGTCGGGACATCGGCGTCGACCTCGAGAAATACGCCCAGCCGGTGCCGGACGTGGTCGCGATGGAGTCGATCGAGAGCATACGCGCTCAGCCGCGATCCACCTCGGTCATCAAGGACCACGTGGAGGACACCAACAAGCTACTGGACCGTGAACTGCCAGAGGCCTCCAGCGTGGACGCTCGGAAGAAGGAGAAGATGGCCAGAAACCAGGCCAAGCGCCGCCAACAGCAGCAGCAGCAACAGCAGCAACATCAGCAGTATCAGCACCCACGAATCTCCAATGTTCACAGACGTCCTGATAAGCGCAGAGCTGACATCGAGAACGGGCCAGGTAGATCTTTTCATGCGAGTATTGTATTCTCTTGTGTATGTGTGTGTGTGTGTGTTGGGCTGTATTTTTATTTTGTTAATTTATTTTTATCATAATCGTCGTTATTGCTTATGCGGGTTTTTTAACCGCTACTAGCGTGATCTTTATTATTATTATTTTCTTTTTTTTGAGATATTAAATGATGAGCGTCAGTAACGTTGGATGTATGTCGGTTATTATTAGTATTATTACTGTTAAATAAAAAGAGGAATCGATACTAAGGCAGCTCGAAAAGCCCGCGATAAAGAGCACAGCGGGAGATTCGGGACAACGGGTTGTGCAACGGATACATATTTAACGCGCCTCGTGTAAAATACACAACCGGACAAGATAAATCGTAGATTTCGACCTCTCGAGATTACGTATGCACGCGATGCTCCGGCACACTCGGCAGTTTCCGTTCAGCTGTTTCGGTCGTACCTCCGCCTCGTCGCTGTAAAGGACTCTCACGTTTGACATTTGCGCACTGTTAAAGGCGGCTTCGACGTTTACAACATCGAGACGGCGATGCCAAAGATCGACTTGGACGCTATCGAGTCACACCTCAGAGCCGCTCGCGAGGAGGAACGTCGGGTGAGTGATTAGCAATTTTTCAAGTAATGATTATTTCTCGCGCGCGAGTGTGTACGTAGCGACTTCAAGTCTCCGTTTAACGTCGCAGGATAATGGTGTTGCGATTAGGAATATTTTTACGATCGAAATATACCGTGCAAAAATTGTGCATTCCTTTTTACTTGGCTGCTTCATACATCAATTTCTTCTCTGACGCTCAATGCAATGCCATCGATTTCCAGTCTTTCTCTCCTCTCTCTCTCTCTCTCTCTCTCTCTCTCTCTCCTCTCTCTTTTGCTCTCTTGTACAAAAAAATACACTCTTGAGCCAACTAAAGCTCTGCCGGATCAACGAAAGTCTCCGGTTTATTCGCGTGTAGTCCACTCGTGCGTCCACTTCAGTGTTTCATCCGGTTATCCGCTCGAGACTCTCTTGAATACGTTCGACAAACAACATCAATTCCGCGTATCTCTAAAGTTTCACGTTTGCATCGAATGCACTACGCGGGGGCATCTATGTGGTGGGCGGATGCATATGTAGGTCTTATTCGAGTACCTCGAGCGAACGTGCAACAGGACTTAGAAAGCGTCATCTCGGGAACGTCCGATTTTCCGGAGAGATTTCGCCGGATTTTCTTCCCGGAACTGTCTGACAGGCGACATTATTTCCTGTGATTATATCTGCATGCCGCAAAGCGCGATATATTTCGACACACATAATTATTATTGGATACATCGAATAATACTGCAATTTATCCGCCTAAATTAGCAGCGACCGCGTATCCAAATTTCGGCCGTTGAAAATTGATTTGGGCTGAAGACGTCACGGTTTATTATTATCAATGAAGGCGCGCGCGCGCACACGCGCGATGTTTTGCATCACGCGACTGATAAACCCTGACATGTTCGAGGATTTCGAATGACGAAGTGCAGCGAGCGATGCGATGTAATAAATTGAGCTTGTGTGCTGTGCATTCGGATCTACCACGGCGGCTGATAAAAATATTTAGCGGGAGCAATTAATATACGTACGAATCCGCTCCGTGTGATCTTTTATTTCGCTTTCTGCAACGTTCTTCCCGACGTGATAACGTTTTTAGGCTTTTCAGTCCACTGGGATCGCGAGAGAACCGTGCATCGCGCTCCGAATGTTGAATTGCGCGTAGGTCAGAAGTCACGCATGACCGGTCAACCGAAACGTTTTACGCACGACCCCGAAGATGACTTAACGATCTTTTGTTACAACGATGTAGCCGACGCGTTGCAGCCTGCATAGTGCATCAAACACGAAGCATTTCTTCCACGCGGTCAATTATTAGGCTCTCTAGACTCTCCACCTGATGGCAGGCTCGTGAAAATTGAATGTATAACTTGCTGCATTTTATGTGTTTAATCATCTTCGGATACATATTTTTTGTTCGCACAATTATCCGTTATTATACAGCAGCCACAATGTATTGTGTGGCAAAAACTACTGTAAAAATAAATCAGATTTTTTCTTTTCTGCTCATCGAATGCCTGATAGTATAGCTTCTTTCCAACATTAATTTCTTATAAAATAACTAATAACTTAAAAAAGAAATGTTAAATTGAAACGTTGACATATTCTAATATCTCACAAGAGTAAGATCCAATCGGAATTATTTTGATCGTTTGCACATCTCGCTAGGTGTAATATCCGAGGTGGAATAACTGAAGCGAGGGAAATCGTAAAAAAAAAAAAACAAAAAACAAAACTGTTTTCAAGTGACAAAAAACCGAGGCCGAAGCAGAGACAATCCTCGTGCGGCGACGAGCGAAGCGTCAGCTCGGCTCAATGACTTAATACCCGAGTGACGCGTCGCGATTTATCCGCACGCGGCATCTGGTGGATACACTCCACCCGTTTTACGCGTGTCGTAGAGCGAATTGCACACGCGAACTCGGAAACGCGGCCGACACGCACTAGCCAACACACTCTCGTCCAGCAGCACTTTCACCGAGAATCGTGAGAAGCGCCTTCCTAGGTGCTAGGCCAGGTAGAGACTCGTGCCGCCGCCACCTCCACGACCACTACCACCACTACCACCACCATCACCACCACCATCGCCGCAGCCGCTACCTTCGCGATCGAGCACCTCCTTCGGCCGGCAAACCTTAACGAAGGATCTCACTCGACTCACCTCGCGACTCAGTCTCGCGCCGTCTTTGTCTCGCGCGCGCGGGTCTCGTGACTCGCGAATACTCCTCGGGGTCATCACCAGCCTTCGCATCGACAGCCTTGCTCGTGCGATATCGGCGACTCCCTTTCTAGATCACGATTCTCTGACCGGTAGCGCGAGACTGCGAGAAAGCGAGTTCGCCGTGCGAGTGAAAAGAGGCTCTCGAGGGTGACGAGAGACTCGTGGAAGCCCAGAGAGCGGGACAACACCTGAGACTGCAGCTGGTGAACGCTGATGGATCGGCGCGGCTAAGTCCGTAAGGGAGAGAGGAGGAGGAGGAGAGGGGCGAAGCTGCGCTCGTATTTTTCCGATAAGGACGAGATCAGAGCAGCAGGTGCACGACGAGAGAGTGCGCGATCATGGGCAGCAGCAACAAGTCGCGCAAGCACTACAAGAAGGACTCGCGATTCGTCGCGGACCTCTACACGTTCACTTACGACGACTTCGATCTTGTAAGGAGCGCGCGCGTGGACGAAGGGCGACACGGTGTACCGCATCGCGCGTTTCGCAAAACCGACGAACTGCGGCTTGGACACGGAGGGGGATACAGGGTGTCCTGTAACTCGCGCTCATTGTTTACGCAGCGCTGCTTTTACGCGGACTCGTCAATTTTCTCTTAGAACATCGTCGAGGTATCGAGAGCTCCCGCGAGGACCGAAGAAGCGGAGCTTTCCGCGAGCTTTAAGCCTTGGGCGACCGAATGGAGAGGAAACTGATCTCTTCCGATCGACCTCGAGTGAACTTTGCTTCAGCCGAATTTTCATCTGAGGCTTGCCTTCGAAAACGTGTTGTGTTGAAATTTTTGAAGAGTCTCCGTGTATGACTTGATTTTTCTGCGGAGGAAACAATTTTCACGAGCAACTGCGCTGTGTGAATAATTCGCGCGAGACATCCTGTATGCAGGTACACTAGGAAAAATGTATTGTTGCGTGAACCAAAATTTTGTTGTAACAACAAAGTAATTTGGTTAAAATATGCCCAACAAAATTGTTTAGTTCCTGTAAACAAATATCTTGTTTGATTACAGTTTGTTCGTATAACGTAATACTTTTGTTACGGCAACAAAAAGCTTTAACTATATGAATTTTGCTAAAAATACTATAATTTTTTCTTAATAGATAAAATCTAAATTTTAATGCACAAAAAGGCAAAATAGTATCCATCGGGCATTATTTTAGTTTATGTAAAATAATATCTCGTTATTGTGTAATTTTTATGGATGAAATAACTAAAATGCTTAATTTTTATATATGAAGTCTAAGAACAAAATTATTTGGTCCAGAGAACAAAGCAGAAAAATATATTTAGTTGAGACAACTAAATATTTTGTTATATAAAACAAGATATTTGGTTGCTATTAAAAAATCAGCCTCAAAACTAAACAGTTTTGTTAGAGATACTAAATTTCTCTTCCTAGTGTACGCGAGTAATGAAAAAAAAAACGCACCGATTCAAGGGAAAGAGATGTTTTTGCTGATAGTGTCGCGCTGAGACAGAAACGTTGCGATAGCAGACGGCAGCGAAGCTTCGCTCGACACATCTCGACAATGACATCAGAGTCGCACGTGCGCTCTGCGCGATAATCAATTATTCGCGAATCTGACTCTTTTTAGAACTTCTTAGAACTTGAAACAGCGAAGCGAAACGCGCAACCGTTATCAATGCATTGTCTCATCGGCGTTCGGCTATGGTGAGTCATTGGCTCACGGGCAACTCGGTCGCCGCAGTTTCTTGTACTTATCGTTGCGCGGCAGCCGACGATTATTGCGACACGCTTAACTTGGACGTACTAAAAAGCGTAAGCGTTACCGCAGGAGTTCGAACGCAGGATACGAGTCGAGCCTTGATGCTCCATTATTTTACGTCAGCGTAGAATTTCAAGCGCAATATTGCAAATCGGAGTCGACTGATCGCAAGAACCAGGTGAATTTATTTCAGATTATAAATTCTCCCGTTTCTTAATTAAATCTGTCGATTACCATCTTGATTACCATTAATTATTATTATCAATCGAGTGAACCGGTCAAAAGAATTAATCACTTATTATGAATACATTAAAGTCCCGCGCTTATCACCGCTCGACCGATCTCGCTTACACATGATGAGCGCACGTGTCGAATGAGCTGGCACTTTGTTACGTCTGACATCGGGCGATTTCGATTTAAATTCTTGCGCTCCTGCTGTCCTTCCAACAGGAAGGTCGACGGCCTGGGCGATTCGGTACACAGTTCCAGACCGGCGCAGGCGTGAAAGTGGGTCGCGGAAGTCGCCGTGCTAATCAACAAGCTAAATTTTAGCGTACGTGTGGAAGCGGACGTTGTTGGTGCAACATCGGTCGAGCTGCTGTCTGTAAATTTGAGCTCGCGGCATTTCGGAAGTGCTCCGTACACACACACACACACACACACACACACACAGACGCCCGATGTTGCATCTCGTGGCACCCACAATACTGTCATCATCACAAGATGTAGATAAAAATCCGAGTCAGTTCGGGGGGGATGAGAGATCATGATCGCGAACGTGTTTTCGCGCGCGAGCTGTTAAAACTCAGCTCTCTCGGTGGCTGTTTCACGCAATATTCACACACAAGGTGTGGAGAAATTCGGGAGACACTGCCTCTGCCTATCGTGACCCACGCGTCTCGAGTTCGCGGACATTGGTCGCCCTTCGCGAGACTGCAAAAGCGATATCGCCGGCGTGTATCACGTCGGACGAACGAAGTGGAAGGTGCTAATTTGTGTGGCATCAGGATGACGACAAAGAAACCATCGCGGAGACGGACAAGCCACCGGAAGCGAGCGTGGCGGTCGAGTGGCGGCCGAAGGAGACGAAGGAGGGCGAGAGAGAAGATCTGATCACGCGGTTCGACAGAGTCGTACGAGGCGAGCTCGATGACAAGCTGCAGGTGTGATTTGATATAATGAAGATGCGAGAAGAAGAAAGAGAAAGAGAGAGAGAGAGAGAGAGAGGGAGAGAGGGAGAAAGAAAAGAGGGAACGTGAAGAATTCCGCGACATTGAAATGACCTCGAAGAGAATTCGTGATATCTCACTTGTCTGAAATTGCTGATTATATTTTATCTATATAGAAATTGTTAGTTATGTCTGAGCGTTGTCTCGGTCTGAGGTCCTGAGATTCCTCGTGTCTATCGGCTTTCAGGCTCGATAGACTTCGCGATCCTTGAATCATACATCAGCCATTCTTCAGATTCCTCGGATATTAAAGTTACCTTTTCGAATGTCTCTGTTCACAGCGACGGAACGATCGCGAGGAGATCAGGAGGAGACTCGCGATGGGGCCCGATGCTGAAGACCTGCGCGCCGAGCGCGGCCGAAAGCCGAGTCTTCAGTCGCGTCTTCAGAGCGGTTCGTATCGATCGGAATATCATTTCGCATTGCGTTTCTCCCGCGTTGGCACCGCGAGCAGCTGCAGCACGAGGAGACATGAGCGCGACCCGCTCGACTTGTTAAAGCCACAGTTTACTGAGTCATTAATGAGCGACGCATACGCGGAAGCTCGACTTTCTCTCGTTTTTACTCTCACGCTCTCGCTTCACCTACATTCTCGATGTTTTTCTTGTCGAGTCGCGACCTCGTGCTCGAGTAATCACTGGCCGGACCGATCGCGCCTCAGAGCGTCGCACGATGCATCACGATGCAAAACGCAGGTCTCGCCTTCGCAGGAATGAACCTGCAGATTTGCTTCATGAACGAGACGTCATCGGACACCGAGTCCCCGGGCTCGGAGAACGACGCATCCCCCGGCTCCACGCCGACATCCCTCGGCTCGAAGCAGCTGGGCAAGCAGCAAGCGCCGTCAAGGCCGCAGGTGTTGAGCTTGCCGTCCTTGAGACTCGACATGAGCTCGAACTCCACACCGGTCGACGAGGCGGACTTCTTCGCGCGGCAGGCCAGGTTGCAGACCGAGGCGCGAATGGCCTTGGCGCAGGCCAAGGAGATGGCGCATATGCAGATGGAAGTGGAGAGGCAGAGGCTGAAGCAGAGTCCTATCACCGAGATGGTACGGTGCAGCTTGGAGAAGGTGAGCGGAAAAGAGTCCCGGGTAGACCGCGAGGGTCAAGGTGAGACGCGGCGATGAAAGTTTAACAGGACGACAGCAGGAAACAAAACCGACGACCACGAGATGAACTTTACTGCTTGGCTTAAGACATGTATTATTAATTTATTAATTTACATTTTCACGGCGAAGTTACTAATCGATCGTTAATGGGACATTCACCTGACCTTGACTCTGTGTTTTGTTTGCATATTTATAGTGGATTTCGCAATCAGTTAACTTTACAATGTGACACTCGCCGGGGTCGTTCTCTCTCGGCCGGTCTAAAGGTTGCTTGAATCTTCCACTTCTCAGGTCGGTGTTCAGTTGGGCGAAGATAGACGCAGGTTATCCCGAGTGCTGCTCACGGAGCTGAACGTCGCGCAGCTTCAGGTAGTGGCGAACGACCTGCACGCGAGGATCGCCGCTTTGAATGAGGCGCTCGTTGAAGGGCTCCTGAGGAGAGACGATCTGCACATGGAGCAAGATTCGATGCTCGTCGACGTCGAAGATCTCACTCGATACCTGTGAGTTCCCGTCAAGTTCGCTTCACGAAGACAGTTTGTTGATGTCCGACGTTTCTCGCGAGAACCGCTTTCGACCATTCTTCAGTCTTTCATTTCATTAATCCTTCATCGTCATTAGATATGTCTTGCATTGAATTAGCGAAGAACGCAACTCCCTTTGATCAGCCAAATCTCACGACGTTTATCTCACGACGAGAACATTGAGCGTTTACCGTCACGAATTATCGCGATGTATCAAGCGAAACATAAGTGTAAAGAACGATCAATTCGTTTGCACAGAGGTGCCAAGCAGGAGTCGTTGAAGAAGAAGCAGAGCATGCAGCAGCCGACAAATCGGAATCATCAGCAGTCCTCTGCAGCTCCGATGAAGTTGTCGATGAAGCCGAAGCTGACGCACCTGAATCGCGGTCTGGTCGCTTTTGTCAGAAAATAATCCTTCGCCACGAGACTGCGCAGTCTCGTCGGAAATTGAACTCCGAGCGGAGCAACGCACCATGGACGACTTTGGAGACGCGAGAAAGCAAGAAGAGAGGAAGAAGAGAGGAGAAAGAGGAGAAACAAGAAGAGGCGAAGAAACTCTCTTCAACAGACGAGAAGGCAGTTTCTTCGTCGAGAAAAGGGGAAGATGAGATGAAATCTTTTTCTTTCAACGACGAGGCTTCCCCTCAGAGAGAAAATCGTTGAGGACGAAAGGACGGTCGCGTGTGAAGCCGCGGTGTGCATGCTCGAGAACTCCTAAAAAAGAAAAAAAAAAGAAGGAAAAAAGACGATGTTGTGAGACGATCGGCTTCGTTAAACAGGTGGGATCGTACTCCACCTTTAGCGCGGGCAGGAGGGAGCAAATATCTCTCTTTCTCCCTCCCCCCGAATTTCCAAGAGTTTTTACAGCTTCGTCGTTAATCACGTGGAAGTAGAGATTTTTGCGTATGTGCGCGTATCGAGCGTATAAAATGAGCGGGTAACGACCCTTCGTTTTCGTATCCCACATTAAGGATTCTCCGTCTCGTTCTATTTCCTCTCGTCTGTACTACTTGGCCCCGTAAGCTCAGATTATGTCCCCCCTCCTCCCCCCCCCCGCGACATGCATGCATGTGTCTACGAGTGTATCGATTATCGCCTTTAAACACAAAGAAAAAAGAAAAAAAAAAAGTAATAGTGTAATCATAGCGCGAGGGCGGATCCTTTCTCTCTGTTGTACATATAAACGAAGATTTATATCAGATTATTATTATATATAATATATAATATATATTGCCGTATCTTGAGATTCCATGGTGTTTGAAAGCGCTTCGTTCTGGTCGTGCCACAGTGTAAGTGATCCGCGCGTGTGCGTTTTGATGTAACGTTAACATATTCCGTAAAAACTCGAGGTCACTTTCGACCGCGCGCAGACGAAGGAACATTTTCAACTCAATCGGTCCATCCGTAGATCCGCGAACATCCGGCTGCGCGGGTATCGATCCTCGCTTCGGTAGAGATCTCCAGATCTGCCAGATAGAGAAAGCCGTCTTATAGAGTCTCTCTTGAAGTCGCGAATCCGCCGCTTCGAGAAACGTCGTCGCTCATTCATGGCACATGAGAGATTCCGGCGAGACGGCAAAACTCGGTTCTTATTTATTGCGAGCGACGTGGAAGGCGCCGAAAGATACGCCATTCCCGGAATAACGCAACGCTCGGCAAGGGAAAGTGCAAAGAAGACAAGCCGCGGCGGCGGCGGACCGTGCAACGACCGTGAAGAACGAAGAACGCGTTACATATCCAAATAAGCGGTTTAGTAAATGCAAAAAGCGATTAGTCCATATGTAGCGACTATGAAAACGTAATCGAATAGAGAGACATACTCGACATAGCCGAGCGCGCCGTTTTCAGCCCGGAGAGTTTCCTCGTTACAGTGCAACAAGAAAGAAAAGACAGAAAAACCACAAAAAAAAAACAAAAAAAGAGAGAAGGAACAAGAATCGACTCGGAACTCGCAATCAAAATTATATACTCATCGATATGGATTATTCGGTTCTTGCATCGCGTTGTTTTTTCTGCATGTCGGTTTCACACGATCTCATTCACACGCAAGACCTCAATTGTAGCCGAAATAAATCTCAAGGTCTAAGAAAGCTGCTGTGCAGAGTGTCATTCGTAACAACTTCTCGAATCCTCATCCCCGGTTAAAACGGAAGATGAAAAATTCAACGCGGAAAACAGCCTTACGTTCTTTGTATCCGTACTATCATTCGTCGGATCCACCGAAATCACGAATGATGTAAAGAATCTCGTGAAAACGATACTTATCGTTAGATCCTCGATCTATTCTCTCAGGCGAATTTAAAGGAAAGTGATTACTCGTGTGTCTCGATTCGATCGCCATTAGCCCCGAAGAAATTCGCAATCCTTGCGTGTGTTATGGGAGTAGCCAATTTTTCCTCGCGATTTGACAGATCGAGAGTGCACGTGTTCGTTCTTTCCTTTTTTTTTCAGAAACGTCGAAATTGCTCAGATAAAGTAATAGAGTCCCGCCGCAAGAGCAAGACGACGAAACGAGAGTTCACCGTGTCTTAATTCCGTACTGAATTCAACAATTGCCAGATTCTACGATTATACGAAAACGTTGCGACTTGTACGATTGTCGACGCGCAATCACGTAGGAAATCTCTGACTTTAGTTCTACGAGACGAATTGCAAATAAAAACACGCTCGCCCGTGATCGGTCGAGAACGGGGGCGGTTTTCGAGCCATCGATCGCAGGAAACCTCAACCAAACGTAGAAAACAACGAGTGTGAAAGATCGCTCTCTTTCGAGCGACGGTCGATGGAAGAACGATCAACCGCGAAACATCGAGCTCGAACGCAATCACGCAGTCGATGGCCGTAGAGACGTTCATGAAAAAGCCGCGTATTATCTACAAAATACTTTTAATCGTAATATTAATTAATAATATACAGATTGTAAATAACTAAACAATAATAAAATATGCTGTAACAAGTTCTTCCTTTGCTCCTTCCTCTTTATCACTCTCACGTTCTCACTCTCTCATGGTCTCGCTCTCTCTCTCTCTCTCTCTCTCTCTCTCTCTCTCTCTCTCTCTCTCTCTCTCTCTCTCTCTCTCTCTCTCTCTCTCTCTCTCTCTCTCTTTCTCTCTCGCTTTTATTGTTAGTTTTCTTCCAGTTTCGCCTTTAAAGAGGACCGAAACTGCGAAGAAGGCACAGGGCAGTATATCGGATGGTGTTCCTTTTTATTTCGATGTGAACCTCTCTTTCTCTCTTTATATGTCTCTCTCCCTTCCTCTCTCTCTCTCTCTCTCTCTCTCACTATTCCAATTATCGACGGCAAGAAGCATCGGCAGCTCCTCGCTCGCTCTCGCCGCTTCGCCAAACCAAAAGGATGGATGGGACAGGGGGAGCACCATTTTAAGGGACGTCTCACTGAGTTCTTGGGATCAATTACATCGATAGGTATAGTTAGCCAACTTCGATTAGCGATTCTCCGTCCCTTATCTAGGCAGAGGGCTATAATACAGATGGAAAGAGAGAATTTAGTTAACTACAGTTTAATTAAACGTGATGGATGTAGGTATGACAAACTTTTCTTAATTGGTCCTAGCTACAGATTTCCTATTTCCTTTTAAACTTAGCTACTATCTAAGTAAAAAGGCCGTTTTTTCCTTCATCGACATTGATTAAAGTTAAGTGAGACTCGATTAACTCTCTCTTTCTCTTTCTACCTTCGAAAAGAGAGAAATTGGAACTTTCTACATTTTTCACCTGTCTCTTTCTCTAAATGCCGCAAAATTAGAGATAAGTTCCCATTAGACTCTGTCCGTAGAAAAAAACAGCTGTTTGATCAGTGTTGAAATTCATTTTACCTTAACAAGTCTACAAGCCCGGCCCCATAGAGAAGGAGAATTCAGTTAACCGCAGTTAGCTGACGATGCTGTCGCTGCGACCGGCTCTTCGCTCCAACGAGAGTATCGACACAACGCGATGCCTCGTGGAGGTATTTTGGAAAGAACACAGACGGCGATGACGCGTTAATAATAGCTAACATGGTTTCTACGATCGTTTCTTGCTTCTTTTTTTTCCCGTTTTGTTTCCTCTTGTCGCCAAGCCGTATGGCACCATGACGAAACTTCTAAGTCTCTCGATTATGTTTGCTTCTCTCTTTAGTTCGTTTTCTCGTCTTTTAGTTCCTTTTTCCTCGTTCTCTCTCTCTCTCTCTCTCTCTCTCTCTCTCTATCTCTCTCTCCTTCTCTCTTTCTTTCTCTTTCTCCCTTCCTATGTCTCTATTTTACTCGCTCCTTCTTTCTTTGTCGGATACAGCGGACGTCGTTAGCTCGTGTATCATCGTAATAAAAATTCTTAACTTACAATCGTAATTATTATCTCTACTATACAAATGAAGCCGGCACTCATTCCGCTGTGCACTAGCATATTTAGTCCTTGCACACGTCGCATGCTAGTCAATCGTACAACCGGTCTCCTTCTCTCGCAATGATCCGCGGAGTCGACTCGCCTCTCATATCCGATAAAAACACTGCTGTTGGACTCTCGGGCGCGCGTGGCTCGGTTATTTACACTCTTCGCAATTCAATTTCCGCGCCGGAAAAAAGGAGAACACCTCGACACTATCGACTGTTAATCAAAATCCACCGCTAAGACGCAAGAGTTACGTTAGAAAAGCAAGACTCCTGGCGCGCATCTAATGACACACACGCATTCTCAGAGAACAATCTGTATATAAAATAATTTCAAAATACTATACTCTCTCTCTCTCTCTCTCTTCATAAGCTTCCGAAAATTCGGTTTTAAAGCATCGAAAAAACGTGATCTTCGCCTTACGCTAAAAAACAGTTCCACGATTTCATTAATCGTTAATCCGAAGGCAGTAAGAAATGTGCGTACAAAGTTAAATACAGTCCCAATCTGCGGAAATCACTGCAATAATTCCATCCTTTTTTTTTCGTTTTCAAAAGAGAACGCTCTTACAGCCTGTCGCAAATACATGTATATCTATAATATCACGAACACCATACGAAGGGAAGTTTTACACCGTGTCATCGCACACGATGAAACGATCCGGCAATTCCGAGGAACACGGCGTATCCCCGTGACTCACGTTATTGTCCTGGAAACGACTATGGCGGGCGAAGGGATCCCGAGCACGGCGTCTTGTCTTTCTTGCTCCTTCTCGTGCATGCCCTCTCATCTCTCTTAACCCTCTCATCATCCGGCATACGTGTAGTAACCCTGTTTTCTCCAGCAGTTCTCAAATTTGAGTTTACTCTTAGCTGCAAACGTAACGCCGATCGCGACGATCGATCGCGATCGCTGTGTCCTCCTTCTCCCCCCCTCCCCCCCTCTCTCTCTATCCTCGACCTAAAAAAATTATCAACAGTCTACTTGGGTCGCCGGAAGGCGCGAAGAGAAAATCGCGAAGTCGTGGCCACGGAGAACGATCGACTCAGCGTCCTCGCTGACTTCGCTGTTATCGAGGGCAAACGGGGCAACTGATCATAACCAGAGTTTCGAATGGCCAGCGGTAGGATCTTCCAAGATCACTTGCCCATACTGGCGTTCGCTGGTAACGTCGCGGATCGTTGCTGCACCGTCAAGTATGGCTTTAAGGTCGACCTCGTGGATTCCCTGGAAAGGATGAACTATCGTCACACAAGCCTCGCGAGTGATACATATATCATAAAACGAAAGCGCTCGAGAAGTCGTCGCAGATTTGAAGCCGTGAAGCGCCGAGAGAATACGATAGTGTGCGAATTGAAAGATGTGTACAGGCTGTAACTCATCTCTGTAAATAAGCTCCGGAAGCTACGGTTTCTACGCACAACGGAATGTCTACGTACAAACATGCTTCTTTTCATTTCAGACACATTGCTCTCTGACACACTTTATCAGTTTATTTCGATTATTGCATTGATAAATCACTCGAGTAAACGATATCGTGCAATATGTCAAGGTAAAAATGTGCATAAGGTCGATGTAAAGTTGTAAGAAAATTCCAGATGCTACAATGTAATTTGACGCTGCTATAAATAATAAAAAATAAGTTAGTATTGCAGATTAACTGCAACGTCGATAGCGGAAACCACGATCGCGTTTTGATGTTGTATAAAAAATTGTATCGTTGTTTTACACTGCACAGAGAAAACTCGCAAGTTTCTATACTCGATGTATTTTGCGTAATATGAACAAAACTCAAAGCGCCGTCGATATCCGTCGACTTCGGTTTTATAGATAAACGAGTCGCGACAGTCATTGAAAGCGGGAAGTGCTGGAAACGAGAAAAAGAGAGAGAGAGAGAGAGAGAGAGAGAGAGAGAGAGAGAGAGAGATATATATATAGAGAGAGAGAGAGAGAGAGAGAGAGAGAGAGAGAGAGAGGGAGAAGGGGACTGAGAGAAAAATCAAACGGGTCTAACCTCTCTACACCCAATCATGCGACGCCACAAAATAAGAGAGCTACTTAGTCCCCGCTCGCGTCGAGCAGCACGGCTACGCTACCTTGGCGAGACTCGTTGTCCCGTGCCGTCCACGTGCGAGTTTGCTTTGTAACCGCATTTCTGGACACGTCTGGACAGCCTCGAGACCCAGTACTTCTGATCCTCGGGATTCGCCGCGAGCAACAGCAACTCGCGCGCGCTGTTCGGGTCGTAGTGCAATTTGCAGGGGGCTATGGCATCTTCCTTCTTATCCAAATGTTCCTTGTGAACCTTGATGCGACACCCTGCGTGTACGATATTTGACTTGTGTATCACAAGAATCTCAAACGTCAACGTAAATGGGCAGGTGGAATTCACTCGACGCAAGATTAACACATACTTCGGCATTCGAGGGCCGGCGAAGGCCGGAACATGTGCCAGAGTTGTTTCGAGCAGACTTCGCAGGTCGTCGGCATGTGATACGATATTGACACAAACTCGTGGCCCTTTAGCGACTGAGTGCCGGGTTTGTCTGTGAGCTGCGGCAAATCCACTCCGGGCATTGTGTTCCCTTCGTCGCCGGGTCGCCTCGCTTCACCCTCGCCGGCATAAAGTAACTGCACATAAGATTAATGTAGATTGTTATCATGTACGTACATGTACAATGAGTGAGATCTTTAGATGTTGGTTCATTTTCGCGGACAACTGTGAACGCGTTAACTAATTTACATTTTGTGAAAAGAAAAATCGCAAAGTAATAAAAGAATGTTTTATCAGCGTTATGAGCAAGACATGACGCGTGCCTACCTGAAATATTCTGGGTATATCTTTGGCATTGGCTCGGATAACATCACCCTGAGTAACGGATCTAACGTGGAAGACTTTGTTCAAGTCTAATATCAGGACCGGGTCGGCGTTCATCTTGTCGTTCTCGCTGTTGTAGAAGATTATTTTCTTAGAGGAGACCACGACATACTGCTTCTTCCAGCCGTGCCGCTTAATATTCTGCTTGTTTGGCACATTTAACCAGCCCTCCAGCCTCATCGTACCGTGCTCGGATAAGACCGAGTCTTCCCCGTCGTTTTCGATCGACGAGACACTGGCAGTTTCCGAATTGAGCGACGCGATTTTCATTTGCAGCGTTTCTATCTCCGAGTCCTTCGAGTCCAGTTCCATCTGCAGCCTTAGCTTCGCCTGATTCTCCTCCACGAGTTGCGCCTAAGAGGAACGGATTGCATTTATTCGACCGATCGAGGTTACGCGTTATCCTCGCTAAAGTCGCGAGTGAAACAGCACTGGCTCACCTGTATATCCTGCAGATCCTTCTGCCACTTAGCTGCCAGCTGTCCGTACTTCTCCCTCTCCTGAGTGAGCTCCTGCTGCAGCCGCCTGCAGTCTTTCTCCTTCTTCCTCAGATCCGCGGCGGATGCCTTGTTCTTGTTCTTGCCACTCGACGAGAGATCCTTCCGGTTCATGATCTCGGCTAACTTATTGACCGCCTGCTGCTTCAGCACCTGCTCGGTCTTCAGCTTGCTGCTGAGCTTCTCGATCTCTTCCGCGTTGGACTGCGCCTTGCCGAGTTGTTCCTGTAGTTCCTTCAACCGCTTGCTCAGGTCCTCCTTGTCTTTCAGAGTCTGCTCGACCGACTTCTTGAACTCGCTCTCGTTCTCCTTGAGCCTGTTTATAAGTTGCTCCTTCGCGTTCAGTTCCTGGTGGTGTTTGGCGACCCCGTCTTTGTACTCTAATTCCTTCATAGTTCTCTCCTTCTCCAAGTCTGCCACGGTTTCCTCAGCTATGGATCTGGCTAGCGCTTCGCTGTCACCGCGTGCCAGCGACAGCTGCAACTGATGGACCAAGGAGCTACGTTCTTCCTCGAATTCCTGCTGCAGCCTCACTTTCTCGTCCAGCTCTTCGCGCAACTCTTGTGTCTGTGTCTTGTAAAGAGTCTGTAGAGAAAAATAGGAAAATCAGGATCTCAGCTGACTGGTTAGTTCAAGATAATATTTCATGCCATGTCGATTGAAAGTCTAAATTCTCATTAAGTTCCCGTAATGCAACTTTGAGAGAGCTCTGTTAAATTTTACATTTTACATTCCTCGCTTTACATTAGCGGGCAGCTAAAAATTCATTATATAAAGCTGGACTTTCACTGATCGCTCACCGAGAAGTAAGCTTCGGCTTCCAATTGCTCTTGCAGTTCCTTCGTCTGCAACTGATCGACGTTCCTCTGCGTTTTCAAGTGATGCAACTCCTCCTCTATTTGTCGTTTAGCCTCCCTCAACTGAGCGACCTCTCCGACCAATTGTTGCTCGCGAGCGCGAAGTCTTCCCGCTTCGGATGTTTGTTGACCCAGCTCGGTTTGCAAGACGTTCCTCTTCTGCTGCTCCTGCTCAACCTGGCCCTGCAGTACCTTGACCTTCTCCATCTCCTGCCTGTGCTCGCCCTCCAATTTCTGCAATCGTTGCTGTATCTGTCTGTAATCGACGGAGAGCATCGACGTCTGGCGCTCCTTCTCCTGTGCGAGCAATTCCGCGCGTTGTCTTCCACTTTTCTCCTCGTTCAGTTTCACTTGTAGAGCTGTTTGCAGTAAATCGATAGTAAAGCTCAATGTAACGGAAAGAGCACGATACACTTTAGTAACTCTAGATGAGATGAAAACCATAAAGGTATACGTACGCAAATAAATATGCAGCCATTATAAATGTGCAGCAATAACGAGAGGAGACAAACAGATTAGCACACAGACAAAACTCAATTTATATAAATAAGAAGATTAGGCGATTCACAGGCATTCCGATGGAAAAAAAATGCGAGTTTGCTAATCATATATGTTACCTTCGAAAATCCCGTTCTTTTGTCCTGTGTCGCGTGAACAAAGTGAAACGTACTTTTATAAAAAAAAAAAGACAATGTCATTATTTGCATATAGAAATTGCGGTAAGTACCTTTGACGACCTCCAGATTGGCCTCTTCCTTGGAGAGTATGCGCGATCGTTCAGTTTCCTGATGCGCCACGACTTCCTGATTGTACCTGGCTTGTGCGGCTTTCAGCTCCAGGGTCAAACTAGCAGCTTCCTTCTCCAACGCGGAAACCCTTTCGTTCAGTTGCCTATTGTCCAGAGTCGCCTTCTCTTCTTTTTCATGACTGCGTTCTAGCTCAAGATGCAAGGCGGAGAGACGCGTCTCCAGCTCGGCCGTCAGCGACGACGCTTGCGATCTGGAACTGCGTTCCTTGGAGAGTTGGCCCTGAAATAAACCAAAGAAAAATGTACATCACGTAATACATAAATCATAGCGTTTAAAGTATTCTCTACTTCAGGAATAAATTCAAGTCACATTACTCTTCTAAAATAATGGATAAACGATATGTGATATTCTGCATAAGTTCCCTTAATAAATTAAATCATACTATTCTTTTAAATAATATGTAATATTTTATATTTTCTCAGTCTTATTTTTTTTCAAGTTAATTAAATATTAATACAAGAAGAAATATATGTGATTGTAAAACACGCAAGTGGAGTTAAAGACTGCCGCGATCACGGTTCTTATTATGTTCTTGTAATCGCGCAAGTAATTAAACAATACCTGTAGAGCGGCAACCTCCTGCTGCAAGTTGTCGCGCTGTGCTTGCAGCTGAGCTCTCACGACTTGCAACTCGCTCGCCATTTGCTCGGCGGCCTGACGCGCGACCGTCACTTCCGTCGTCTGCTTCCGCAGTCGCGTCGCCGTTTCAGTTTCTCTCTCCAGCTTGCACTGCATCTCCTTGAGCTGTTTCTCCAACGTGGTCACACGCTCGGACGTCTGCTGCGAGTTGCTGGCGTCTCGCACTCGTCTCGTCTGCTCCTCGTCGAACTTCTTCTTCAGCTCCACGAGCAGCGACTCCGCCTTTCTGCGCGTCTCAGTCTCGTGTTCCACTCGGCGCTGCGCCTCCTTGTAGTTGTGTCTAAGCAATGTCAGTTCCTTGTCCGCCCTGCCGATCTCCTCCCGTAACTCGGCTTCCCGACGCGTCATCGCATCCAACTGCGTATTCAGCACCTTTTGCCGCGACTCCATTGTCTCCACTTGCCGTCTCTCGCGGTCCAACAGATTCTCCAGCTGCGAGATCTTCACGTCGTCTGTAGTGCCGTTGTTCACGTGATTCTCCAGCCCGTCGACGGACTCTTTGCCATGCGAAGCCATCAACTGGTAATCACCGGAATAAGTAAATCCGATGAAAGGCAGGTGGTTACCGGAAAAGGCCTTGGGCACCGGGAAACTCTCCTCTGGCCCGTCCTCCTTATCGACGTCATCGAAATTGCTTGTATCGTCGTCGCCAGACAGTTCAGGCACCACCGGCGGCACGCATTCTCTCAGGTTGTCGAAGGTCCACTGGTCGTTCTTGAAGAACGTATGGCTCTTAATCTCGTCCACGCCATTGCGGCCCAAACGCTTCGTTCTGTCGGTGAGGAAGCCGCATATCAAGTTCTTCGCCGAGTGCGAGATGTCGACTTCCTGAGGAAAGTGCAGCGAGTTCCTGTGATCCATGATCTTCGAATATGTGCCGACTAAGGAGTCGGCGTAGAACGGTGTGTCGCCGACCAGCATTTCATACAGAAAGACACCCACGGACCACCAGTCGCATTCGCGACCGTAAACTCCTTCACCGCCTTGCGACTGCAGGACTTCCGGGGAGATGTAATCGGGTGTGCCGACCGCGGTGTCGGACCGAACCAAACCGTCCTGCGAACAAACGGCTCAATATTATCAATGGGAAAGCTTTAATCGAGAAAAGTTCAGTAGCAGATTTGGAGCAAAAGATTTGGAACATGAATGAAACTTACAGCATCCATCCTCATACACGTGCCGAAGTCGGCGAGTTTTAAGTGACCGTGCTTGTCGAGCAGCATGTTGTCCGGTTTCACGTCCCTGTGAACGAAGCCCATCAGATGTATCGCATCCAATGCGAGCACCACCTCGGCGCAGTAAAATTTCGCCCATTTTTCTGGCACGTCATAGTTCGACATCAGGTTCACGAGGTCACCGCCTGGCATGTAATCCATCACCATGTAGAGATACTTCTGGTCTTGGAACGCGAAGTGAAGCTGTACTATCCACTGGGAATTGGCGTGCGCCATTATATCCCTCTCTTCCCAAAAAAATGCGGAGTCTGACCTTTTGATCTGGATAAACGACGAAAGGATAAGCAACGACGCGGTATAAGGGTGTAAATTTGCAAGGAACGAGAGGTGAAGGAGGCAATAAGAGGCACGCGGTCTCACCATTTCGAATTTACTAAGCAGTTTCATGGCGTATACTTTCTGCGTAGATTTGTGTCTGACCAACTGCACTTCGCCGAATGCTCCACGGCCGATTACTTTTATCAGAGTAAAATCGTCCGTGCGCATTCGCATTTTATATATCTCTTGAGCTACGGAGTCATCTGTAAGCACACAAGCAAAGCCTCAGTCCTCTACGGACACGACGGACTCGTCATCGAGTCATTGAATACACGAGTTACCTCTTGTACTCGCAGTAAATATAGAAATTGAGCACTTACATCTATTCATATAAGCTTCTATGTTTTTCATGCGTTTCACACTCGCGTGATCGCAATCCGACACCAAGGCTTGAACCGTGTCCAACAAGCAGTCGATATTCGTGACGCTTCTTGGATCCTTTATACGCTCCTCCAGAGCCCGTAGGCGTCTCCACCTATCCTCATCCCGCACGACATCCATCTCTCCTGGTAGGAGTTTGGACTACTATGCCACACGACAATGTACTACTTCTGTTGCATCAAAGACTATCCAAACTAAGGGCTAAATGTAGTATTTATTCGAGCAATGTATGACTGTGACACTGAGTGGACGCTCCATGTTTCCTGGACAGACAAATGTTGCACGTACAATAACAGATTAATCCGGTAGCAAACGAGGCTATATACACATGTAATATAATTCTAAATTTTACATAAAGTAATAAAACTAAAGAATGGATATCTGGATGCGTTGTGTATTTTCCTAGTATATTAATGGCATGAAAGTATTTCACAAATCTTGTTAGAGAAGTAGAAGCAGGTGACATGTACATGTGTGTGTATGTGTGTGTATGTGCGTATATGTGTGTTTGTAGCTTGGCAATATTTCCAGTTCTTACATAATACATAGCATATGAAAGAAACACCGAACATGTTATGATAGTATCATAGTACCGAATTTCGACGAATAATTGCAGCGGTTAATATCGGAATTTATCCTAACGATGCGCAACGTATCGCGCAGACATCTGCGTAAACAGAACCGACTCCAGAACCGAGCCCGCACTCGTGACGAAACGGAAGCCAAAAGTAACAAGGATGTACCGCTGCGGGAAAGTACGCGGGGCACGTGCGGCCGTGTGTTCAACGGGCAATGACTCAGCTGCGTAATTTACAAGGTGACAGTGATTCGCGCGTGTAACAAAGAGCGATGCGCCACGAGACGGGCCCGTTGTCCCCGAAGCGACAGATCGCTCCGCCGAGACGTCAGCTCTTTCCCGAGGGGCGTCGCTGACGCATCGTCGGATCGTATCCACACGGCTCGTCTCCGTCGCACTGCGCTCACCCGGAGGGGAAAAATGCCGAGGGTCTCTCTCGTCGACGGAGAAGCCTCTCGCGCAGGCGAGTGGTCGCGCGAGCGAGGTTACGTCCGCGACTTGACACGTCGTGGACGTCACACGGGAGCGCAGAGAGAACTTCGACGCGCTCGGTCTCTCCCTGAGAAAGCCAGCCGACGGGGAGTTCACGCGATACGCGCGATACTCCGCAGGACGCTCGCACCCGAGAACGCCTGTCAGCGAGGCTGCCAACGAGGTAGCGGTGTGCACCACCCATGTTCCGCGCATCCCCCGGCGCGACCGAGTGCGCGATAACCACCGCCGAATGATCGCACGTACCTACGCTCTCACCTGCACGACGTCCCGGCACTGGCGTGCTCACCCGGACGGCGATCCTGGCAAGCGCATCACTACGCGGTGCGTACAGGACGCACACAGCTGAGCCGTGCATGCGCCATTGGGGGAATTCACAACGGTCGTCCGCGAGCCGCTCCGAGAGCCGCCGCGAGAATCCGCCTCTCTTTCTCTCTCTCTCTCTCTCTCTCTCGCTCTCTTTCTCTTTCTCTTCCTCTATCTCGTCCTTTTCCTATCTCGCTCTTTCTCGCTCGCCCGCTCTCGTTCGCTCCGTCCTTCTCTCGCGCCCTCAGTCCTCTGGTAACGCGCGCCGTGTTCGCGCGACAGAAATCCGATCGGCGAGGTCCCCTCGCTCCGAGCGTTCGTTCACTCGCGGCGACGTCGCATCCCGACCTCGGCGACGTGTACGTGGTCGGCCTGTTCCGCGGCCGACGGGTGCGACGAGCACACACGATACGACACGGCGCGCACGGCACTTCCGCGGCTTCGATCCCTCGGTCGTTCGAGCGAGTCTCACCGAGCGAGATTATCGATCGTCGCGGCGGACGTTTTCGCTCTGAAATCAGCCGGAGTAGACTTCGCGACTGTCGCGTCGCGCGTTGCCGCCAGCGAGGGGGCGACGGCCACAGAGCACGTAGTGTCGTAGAGAATCGTCAGCGGGCACGGCGAACGAGAGGAGCGCGTCGACCGCTCCGTCGAAAAGCGTGACGCTCTCGTGACGCGAGCGGCTACGAGGCAGCGCTCGTCGGCGATGGAAGGGACAGCGAAAGGAAGCAGAGGGGAGGCTTCGTCATGAGTGCTGCATATAAGATGGCGTAACGTGCTGCAGCGCGATGTCGTTGACGTGCAGTGAATCGGTCGAGTAGCGATCTCACAATCACGAGCAGCGACGAGCGGCGACGTGAGAACGATAACAACGAGGCGGCGGTGACGACGACGACGACGACGACGACGAGGAGGAACACCATCGAGCGCGCGCGCACTCGTTCGTTCTCCTCGAAGTGCCTCGCGCGAACTCGCCAGTTCGCACGACGGCGAGGACGTTCGAGCGAAGGGTAGGCGGCCGGTTTTCCCGCGTGTCGCTGCGACCCCGCGACGGCCGTTCTTCCCTTACTTCACCTCTCCTATGTTTACGTGTCGCTTTTGGCCAGCGTTGATGTCGCGCGGCGTATTTATAGCGAAAACGCGAAAATAGGTGAGTACGTACGCACGTCTGTCCGTCAGCCGGGCCGTAGTCGAGCATCGTGATTCACGGCGACATTCGGCCTCCTCGACGGTCGACTATCACCAACCGTGGTACGTGTTGACGGCTCGACAAGCACGCTCTCGTGTGCGTCGTCTTGTGCCCGGCGGCCGCGTTGTCACAGCTCGTCGCAGCTGGGGGCAGAGTGTACACGCGTATATCTCATATAGCAACGTACGTATACAACATTGCACAGAGATGGGACTCCCTTGCGACTGGCAGAGTAACAAGCAGAAGCTCTCGGAACGTGGTCAGTACTTGCTGGAGACTGGACAATGGTCGGACTGCAACTTCATTGTGGGCCAAGAGCCCCATCAGCAGACGCTCAAGGGCCACAAGCTGTTCCTGGCAATGTCCAGTCCAGTCTTCGAAGCCATGTTCTACGGTGGCATGGCTGAAAAGAATGACCCGATACCCATTAGAGATGTACAGCCTGAGGCGTTTAAGGCCTTCTTGCAATACATATATACGGATCGTGTGGAACTAGGCTCCTTCGAGCTGGCCTGTGAACTATGCTATTGCGCCAAGAAATATATGCTTCCTTGCTTAGTGGAGGAGTGCACAAAGTATCTGTGGTCTGATCTCTCGCCGAAGAAGGCCTGCAGAGCATATGAGTTTGCCAAACTCTTTGAGGAACCTGTACTGTTGGACAGATGTTTGCAGATCATATGCACAAAGACCAATGAGGTGCTGAAGGAATCTACTTGGGAGGATGTGGAACTGGGCACGCTTGTCACAGTATTAGAGCAGGATAATTTACAAATTACCTCGGAGATAGAATTGTTCACTGCAATGGAGCGATGGGCCAAAGCCGAGTGCTCCAGGAAGTCACTCGACATAGCTAATGGGAAATCGCTGAAGTCTGTCATCGGAGACGCGCTCTCAAAGATCAGATTCCTGAGTCTGACACCTCAGGAATTCGCAGAGGGGCCCGGGATGTCTCCCTTGCTGACCCAAGATGAGGCATTCGCTATATTGATGAATTTACTGTGCACAGGCAACAAGACACCCATGCCCGAAGGTTTCTGCACCAATTCGAACAGCAGAGTGAAACCAGTGAAGGCTCAGACCACGAGCATAGCGAGTGTGTCGGTAAGTAGCAGATTTCGTCTCTCTCTCTAAGGAGGTAATTGTTATCCTCCCATGTACGCTCATCTGATTAAATTCTGATGTGCTCTTCCAGAAAATCGGTTCAGAGAGGAAACGACCGTTCGGCTTGGAACGCTCAATCGGCGACAACATATACTTCAACTGGAGCATGTCCCGGCAGTACGGCTTCCCAGCTCACGGCGAGTCCAGCAGCACCGTACGAAGTTCTTCGCCGTCGCTGATGGACGTGGACGTGCACAAGGACTCTGGAAACTTGCCTGTCAACAACTCTTCCTCCGGTAACATCGAGGGAGTCATACGCGAGAGCACCAAGTATTACTGCCTGCGATCAATATTGCAGCAGACAGACTGCTTAAACACGAACGTACTCGACTGTTCCGTCACGTTCAGCGTGGACAAAAATATTTGTGTGACCGGTGTGCAGGTTCCCACGCAAATCGCCACGGCGACGGTGAGTCGCGAATCATATGTCGTTTATTATAACCACTCAGCCTGTCGCTCGCACGTGACTCACATTTCTCTCTCATTACAGTCGAATAATTTCGGAGCTCATGCCGCGGACCCCGATACGTCCTACACCGAGATCTTGTACGCCCACCTCTTGGATTGCGACGGCACGCGTCTTACGTACACGCACTTCACCACCAAAGCGAACTTTGGTACTCTCGTAGAGATCACTTTCAATCGACCGGTTTACATCCAGAAGCACAAGGTTTGTCATTGTTTTCTCTACGATTCAGTCGATTGTCGAGATAAAAGTGCCAGTGCCGAGACATGCCGAGATCTTCGGATACTTGTTATTTCGACTTCTAAGTACGAATATTTAAACTTTCAACATAAAAAAATATATGCGTGTGTGCATACATATCGAATAAATACATACATTCCATGTTGGAAGTTTAAATATTCGTATTTAAAGGCTGAAGTGAGATCTTCCAGAATTAGACGTGTGTCTCGACATTGGTGTCTGAAAATTTGTGCAACAGGAAAACACGCCTGGAACTTTCGCCAACGTTACTTTTTGTTTTTTAATGCTCGATTGATTGCAGGTACAAATATATGATAGCTTGATACGCAAATGTCGCTCTGTTAAACAGGTTTATCGAGTCGGCGTGGTATTTAATAAGGTCGGCTGGTATCCGGTGGCGATCTGCACCCAAAACATGGCCTGTGATTCCGTATTCTTCTCGTTCGGAGTTGGTAACAGTGCACACACAATTCGCGAGGGTCTCATTCGATCGATTGTTTTTACGTATCATTAACGCGACGTCGAAATAACTACATGAATCTTTTGAATTTGTGATAAGAGTGTATTCTTTATCGTTGTATCTCTTGTATTATTGTTATATTCTATTATTTTTCGAATCTCGTTTGTCTCACAAGAATTTTAATGAAAATTGCAGAAAAGAAATTTGTACAAATATATTTATTGGTTTTGTTCATTACGAGAGAGACGGTTTATTCTATACAAATAACTTTTCTCTTTTAACTCGTACGACAAGTACCAACTTCGATTGTACAGAAAGGAGAACCTGGATTTTACTGTCTAAATGCCTTTATTAAATGTCATATTGCACATTCATTTTCTCATATTTTCATTTTCTTTAGGATATATATTATTTGTTGCCCAAAAAAAAATTCGATACTTGTATAAAGTAATTACAGATAAAACTTCTATAATATATATATCTTAATCAGATTTGCCAGAGATTTACAACAAAAATTTCAAAAAATATACATCGAATTATTAGTTGCAGATATATGACAGTTGCGATATACTTTCTTAAGTATGTTTGCCACTTTCACAGCTTAAAGATTAAATAAATGCATAAGATTTTATAAAATAGAGTCAGTCTCTCTCTATGTGAGCACTTATGTTTAACTCTACGATATCAAGAGATTATCGCTATATATATTTACATACTTTCTATTTTTGTGGCATTCTTTTATCGTTTTTCATATAAAAAAATATTTTCTCATACGTTAGACGCAGTAACATTCGTTAAATTTCTTTATAAAATCACGTTAATTCGTTATAAAATCACGTTAATTCGTCAATTTCGTCAATTTCATTCATTTAAACGACGCATAGCATTTCTATGAAAAATATTTTTTGTTCTTGTAACAATGAGTTTTTTTGTCACCTTCGAATACGGCGAACTTTCATGTTTTATGTACAATGAAGTCCCAGGTATCTTTCCATCTCAGTCTGATCACATCCTTGGCGCTAAGAGCCAACGTCCCGTAGCTAAGTACGATGAATTTCTTGAATACATAGATGACAAACAGCACCCAGACGAAGGTGCTGCATCTGAGGACGTACAATAAAACACTCCACGGACGATGAGAGCTGAAATAGAAAGCGACAAGTTACTTGCATTTTTACTTTCTACCGAGTCGAATAGCACTTGGCCTTGCAGGTTACTCACTCGAGGATATACTCGGTCAGATAATACAGATGGTCGATCGTGGCGGCTGTTAACAAAATTTTAAAAACAAAAGCCGGCAAATAATGATGCAGAAACAAAGTTCGTTCGACGAACAAGAATGGCAAAAAGTGAAGAAAATATCCGGCTAACAATACGTAAGCGTTGTTAACGAACTTTTCCCATTCCTCCTCAGCGATGTCGAAGCATTTTCGCCTTCTCCTCATCAGATAAAATACCAGTAATGTAGAGTACACGATCACCGAGGTCGTGCCGGAATACCAAATCGCAAGGTTCCCCAAGAGGTGTACTTGTGCCTGGAAGAACATCAGAATCGACATGAGGACGATCAGCTTAGCTTATAGACAAACATTACTTTACAGAACTCGACGGACTGGTAATCGTGTAACAGTAAAATCAAAATTAGAAAGCAACACATTACTGTTACTAGTTACTTTCTTTCAGTAACTACTTGACGTAGTGACGTTATCTTTTTTTCATTAGTAACGAAATTAACGACTCGTTATCTGTCGATGACCAACGATAACGATAACGAATAATTCTCTTCTTCAAAGGGTAACGAGTTCCTTTTCAAAGGCTTCTTTTCCAATGTACGAGTAAAGTGTAATTATAATTCACACGCATCGATCGATCGACTCACGTTGCTGTCATTGGACACCCAGTATGCGATTCCCCGGGACATTAGCGGCCACTCGAGTGGCCCGCTGGAGTACATGTGGCTGTTCTGGCCTTCTTGGCCGCTGAACAGCATCTTGACCTGCAGTTCCGCGAACTTCTCCCAGAAGCTCAGAGCAGTCACCTGCAGCGGTATCATCTCCGCGCTGATCAGCTCGCGCTCGCGCTGCTTCTGATCCTCGCTCTTGGTGTACCGGTGCTCCTCGACGTTCCAGATTGAGTTACTCTGATCTGCCAAGCGGTCCGCGACTACCTCATGTTGATTGAAGCCCCAATCGGGCAGCTGCCTGCCGCTGAATTTGAGCGCGAACTCCGCGTTCACGTGCATGTGTATCAGCCGCACCTGGCTCTGAATAGCATGCCACGCGTCGCCGGACTGATCCCGGTTTGCGATTTCTACGCGCCAGAGGTTCTGCGCCGGCATCGATACATTGTAATCGATGTAACAGGACACTTCTTGGCTCTGCGGCGTCATCGGTGCCGCCACGTCATGGGAGTTCAACGCTCTACTGGTGATCCCGTGCACCAGTTGGATCACGTCGCCATGATGGATCGGCTCGCTGGGTTTCGTCACCACCAAGTCGTTTCGGTCCGGTCTCTTCACGATCCACCAGTTGTTGACGTCCTTGAATGAGTAACACGTGACCTGTTGCTGATGAGAGCTGCCGCGGCCATCAGGATAGCGCAACGGATACATGTGGCTGTGGCTATGCAGCCAGCACGCTCTACCGTACGTGTGTCTGAGGGTAATCTGCGAGCCGTGCGTCACCTCCAAAGGCTGGCCCTTCGTGATACTGGCGAGTCCTCCTTCTAGACTCGCTTGGAATGCGCTGGTCATCACCGAGTCGTGCGGGCCTGCCTTGGAGAGTATCGCTAGGTGCACGTAAAATATACTCAAGTACACGGTGGATATGACGACGATCAACACGACAAGCCTTATCAGAAGGTGGAGCCACAAGACCATGTTCGACAGTGACCTCCTCGGCAACAGGGACCAATAATCACGAGCAATCAGGAAGATCGCGAGGACCATGGAGTAGAATCCGACGTACTTTACGCTGCAAAGAGAAGCTTCGGTTATGCGACACGAGTAGGGAGTAATTAACTGGAGAGACGACGAGAAGAGGGTTCGAGCTCATACCACAGCGCACACGTCAAGTTCACGGTGCCTAACGTCAACCATATCCACCAAGACACGGACGTCGGCTGGTCCATGACCTTGCGAAACTTCAAGATACACAACAAACCAAGCAGCGAGAATTGCATCAAGATACTTTCCATCAGGATGAACCTCGATTGCGTCAACAACGCATTGTCTAAAATATAGCAATACGTGCAATCAGTCGGACAGGGTGCGTGCGTTACAGGATCGCAGTGACAAGACTAAATACAATAATCTCAGCTAAATTTCAAGATAAAAAATAATCTCCAGGACGAGCGTAACAATCTAGCGCAGCGATGGTGTTCAACAAACTTGATTTTAATCACGCGAATCGCGTTGCGTTTTTACGTGATCGCATCTCATATCAGTGTTATGCTTTTAATTTAAGAAGGTGACGAGGGCAGGCGAAGGCGCGTCACAGTCGCGTGAAGAATCTTATGCAATGCACTTTCTAATCTGGGAGAGAAAATTACCGAGTAACAGTAAGATTCCACCGATCGCCGCCGCCCATTGTCTCAGGCCCAGCTCCAGAACGAGGTGATATCCCGTGGGGATCAGCAGACTGCCGCATATCGCTGGTATCAGACGTAGCGCGTACAAAGGAACCGCTTCGTCGTAAGGACTGCCGATCCTGTCGAACTTGAACTGCCCGTCGAAGCCCGCGAGGTATGCCGCCGCGGAGATCAGTTGCTTCCCCAGAGGCGGGTGGGAGTCGAAGAAGAATGTCTTCTTCATGTACAACCCGACGTACCTGCCGTAATGCAGCTCGTCGAAGCTGCGAAAAGTTGATTACGATGAATAATGTTACAGATGTAGCGACCGAAGTCACCGTCGCTCTATCATACACCACTAAAACGGATTAAAGATGCCAGAAGCAAGACGTAATGGACGTTAATCTCGCTCTAGATTATGTTAATTATAAATCCTCGATGATACAAGGTGACTCATTTTAAATACTCGTCTAAAATATCCGTTTTATTGTTCTCTCAGAACCTTTCATCTCAAACGTTTTTTCGATGTATTTTTTTCCAAATATTTTAGGCGGATATTTAAGATGAAACACCGTGTAATCATATGTTAATGGCAATTAATATATATATATAATTAATTAAATAATCGTGTATTTATAATTGATTAGGTAGTTTAATGTCATATAAATTCTGACGTATTCACAGATCGATGATTGACGGACGAATTATATAATTACTTGTTATACAAGATAAGGAAATTGGGATATATCGGCACGAGTGCCGATATCTCCGTATCATCTTAATGATATGATCAATGAAAGCATCAATTATGAGTCATGAACTGCTCTTTCACGACACCGTGTATATTATATCTCTCACAAAATTATATGCACACTTACACTATACTGCGTGGTTCCTCCAGACGATAAAGGCGAGTACAAATGCCTGTGATTAACAAGATCACCGCTATCAAGTCGATCTCCAGGCTGATTCTGATCCGAGCGCGAATCGCGTCTTTTGTCAAAAGTTTCTTCGACTCGATGGAATTCGATCGATTTGTTTTGTTACTTTTCACCAAAGTGTCCGAGGCAGCTTCTCCATCTCCCTGCAACGAGATCGTCGATCAAATTCGTCTTAACCGGGGATGTGTAAATTAATTTTCCCTTCGTACAAATAAAATTCTTAGTTTAATTATAATTCATTTTATTTCAGAGTTAATTCCTCGTTAAATTCTCTTTCTGGTGAAGTATATAAAAAAATAAAACCGACTTAAAATCAGCCGAAAACGCGCCACTATCTACCCGCAATTTCGGAGTTTGACAGTCGACTTTAAACATTTAAAAATTTAAAAATCCGCGGGCGTGCCACTTTCAATTCTCGACGGTACGAAAGTGCCGACAAAGCTGTTCCCACATAATTGCGAAAAGAACAAACGAGATAGATTGTAACATAAAAAGATCATCAACGCGAATCCTCAAATGCCGAACTATTTGTAACAATCGCAAGTTTCGAAGAAAAAAAACGAAAACAGACGTCTCGGTGCACTCCGAATCCTTCTTTCCGCTCCTCGCTCCCAACTTATTCGTATTTTAAATCCCTCGAGACGTTCGCCGGGATTTACATGAGCTGCGCACGGCTCACCTCGTCTCGTTGGACGATCCTCGAGCGGTCGGCCGTCGCGTCGGCGTCGCATTCCAAATTCCCGCTGAGCTTGCCGTCGGTCTGCAGTCTCGCTCGCCTGCGGCGCACTTCCATTGTCATTGTTGAGGCCGAGAAATCTACGGGAAGGCACGCACGGTCGCAAATCTGCGCAGCGGATAAACTAGAGAATGCTCCGTCGGCCGGCCGCGCGCTGTTTCGCGTCCGCCACGATTCCTCGCTCTCGCTCACCTCACCGTCGTGGTTGTGTTTCGCAAGAATGCGGCACTACTCTTTCACCAGTGCGTGGTCCGTCGGTCGTTTTAAAGTTTAAAGGGAAGACACCTGCGCAAACTTGATCAAGCACTCCACGTCAGCGTCCGCTCGCCGCTCCGGCGTGCCCCTTTAACGCGCTGCGCGTCCCGCTGCCGGAGATCCTCGGGAGCCACGCGGGACCTTCTTTCCTGAACGCCTGCTCGCCAGCTTGACCGATCACTCGTGACTATCGACGCGATTGAAAATCGCGCGGCGATTCGTCTGAGACGAAGGGTCAAAGATTACGCGCGCGCGAAGCCGGATCGCGCTTTTCCTCGCGCTCACACCGACAGGAGCGGCTGTTTAGGTTAGCATGCCGAGTTTGACATAACGGTACCGTCTCCGAGGATCCTCGCTGCTCACACGTTCTGCGCATCGCGCGGCAATCTCGTCGAATCGCGATATACTTGTTGCTTTAGAACCGGCACGGTGTGTCGTCCTTGTGTGATTTCTCGGTTGTCTCGTCTTTGTCGCACAGTCTTTTGTTCGCCTCCGTGGTGGTTGGATGTGATTTCTGTAACTACGCATATTTTTGATTTTGGGGACTGCGTACACGTTGTCCCTGTTTCTCTTTTATTTCCAAAATCGTTGTGATTAGCGTAGGAAAAGGAGTGTAATAACTCTGCTCAGAGCCATATATTGAATGAATGAGTGAATGAATGAAGTCATTGTTGCACATTTTTCCGCAGTTTGTTTGCGATTCACGCTACGTCTTCACCACGACGGTACTTTCGAGCGCTGATGACCTTCGAATAAAGGGGAGAAATTCGGAATCGTACGTTGCAATTTCTCGGCTGTAAACATGGATGATAACAAGATGCCGTGCCCGATATGCGGCAAGGAGTTCGCTTTCTCCGTCATCGAGTCCCACGCCAGCAAGTGCTTGTTCCTGAATGAGTCCGCAGCGGATGAAACTACAGCCTTGCTGAAGGATTCGAGTCCCATCGCTAAGAAAAGTAAAGTATTGAGACCAACGAGCGCAAAAAAAAATAATCTGGTGGCTGTGAAGAGAAAGAGTTCCTTGGAGCAGTTTTCCACGCAGGATGTCCAAAGAAACGAGGAGGATATCAGAGATGTTCAAGATGTTATGTCACCGAAAAGTGTAACTGTTAGTGTGTTTTGTTTATTAGCAGAATTAAACAACAGAAATATATTGTGCTTTATTTTTCATTGAGCTGTCGGATCCAATTTTAATTTCTATTTTAATTTTGCATTGAATATACAGTTTTAACTATATTTGTAAGGGGATTGCTATTTCATAAATTTTCTTTTTCAAGAATAAGTAGAAAATTGATCCGTTTCTAACAAGATAAATGAACATTTTAGTTAATGCTATAATAGCTCACCGAGGATTAAATTATAGTAATCAGTTTTTCTATACATGATAAATTTTTTGTGCATTATAATGCGAGAAAGGTATAGTTAAAAGTGACAGTTTTAATTGTTACATTTTACAAAACAAATATTTATTTACAGACATACAATGGGAATAAGAAATTAAGCAAGAATGAACATATACCTCTCGCAGAACAGATGAGACCCACATCGCTCTTGAATTTTGTTGGTCAGGAACATATCCTTGGACCTCATACAATGCTCTCAGAACTCTTACAAAAGGGGGAGATACCTAATATGATTCTCTGGGGTCCACCTGGATGTGGCAAGGTACTTATTGCATCCATGTTTCTGATAATATCTGCAAATGCACACAGAATGTACATTCATTTATTTTCTTTTCAGACATCTTTAGCTAATGTAATTGCGCATAGATGCAAGAACGATGCGAGTCATAAGCTACGTTACGTCAAGCTCTCCGCGGCGATGGCTGGTGTCCAAGAAGTGAAGGAAGTCATAAGTGTTGCCGCTAATCATGTAAAGTACGCGCAGCGCACGATAGTGTTCATGGACGAGATACACAGGTTCAACAAGATGCAGCAGGACGTGTTCCTGCCGCACGTCGAGTCGGGATCCATCACTCTGATCGGCGCTACGACGGAGAATCCCTCGTTCAGCTTGAACTCTGCACTGTTGAGCCGATGTAGGGTGACAGTTTTACACAAATTATCCATCTCGAATCTGGTGTCGATCTTGAGGCGCGCGGTGACCTCGCTGAACGGTGTAACTTACTTGCCTGAGAAGGATGAGACCATGGGGAACAACGCCAGGAAAGAGAGCACGTCGATGGAGGAAGGCAGAATCTTAGGAGAACCATCCTCTGACACGAAATTCATCGTAGACGGACCGACATTAGAATGGTTGGCCGGCACTTGCGACGGTGACGCTCGAATAGCATTGGGAGGACTGGAAATGGCGGTGCGGTCTAAAGTACCGAACCAAGAAGACTCACCGAAGCCCGCAATAATAACATTAGGTGACGTGAAAGAGAGTCTGAAGAAAACACACATGTTGTACGACAAGAAGGGCGACCAACATTACGACATGATCTCCGCATTGCACAAGTCTGTCAGAGCCAGCGACGAAAATGCTTCGCTATACTGGTTAACCAGAATGATTTCCGGCGGTGAGGATCCGGTCTATATCGCGCGCAGATTAGTGAGGATGGCTAGTGAGGACGTCGGCTTGGCCGACCCGAAAGCTCTCGGTTAGCAAATTTTTATTTGTAAGAATAAAGCATATAAAGTACATTTTTTAATGATTGTATTATAAAGTATAGTTCTCAATAGTATGTGGCATGATTTATGCACACACACACACACACATGATTTTTGCGGAATATACAATTATTTATGATGGAGAACGCTTGCATGTAAATTTTTTAGATGTGAAACTTGGTCAAGTTTATGTCAACAATATTTAAGTTTGCGAATAATACTGTTTGCAGGTATCGCGGTACATACCATGCACGGTTGCAAAATGATCGGCATGCCAGAATGCGACGTACTTCTGGCGCAGTGCACAACGTACTTAGCGAGAGCACCAAAGTCTAGACTGATGGAGGATGCGCTTAGAGCTGCGCAGCGAGCGGTAGCTGAGCATAAAGGTCCGCAACCAGGGGTACCCTTGCACTTGAGGAATGCCCCCACGAAACTCATGAAAGATCTGGGTAAATATTTTATGCTCTATTCGCTCCATTCTCTTTATTCTCTTTTTAATTAAGCACATGTGCTCTCAATAAACTGAGTTTATTCTTCTTCAGGATACGGTAAGGGATACAACATGAGATATAAGGAAGATTCCGGATTAAATTATTTACCGGAAGGCCTGGAAGACTTGGATTTCTTCGGAGACGATGATAATTCAATGTGAAATGATACCGCGATTAATGTCACACTTTGTTCGATGTGATGTTGCGTCAGTGCGCGAGAGGATATATTTTGTCTTATAAGTCTCGTATTTAAAAACAGATCTCTCAGGGACTAAAACTTTAAGCGGTGTAAATATACTTATATAAAGTAAATTGTAACTATATATGTGTATACATAATTGTTAATAATTATATAAATCTTGTAAATGAGAGATACTTTTAACGATAATACTGAATATATGTATAGTGAGTTACAGAAATATTACAAAGCGTGTCCAAAATTGCGGCCATGCGTGCAACCGAAAAGAATATCTCAATACTGATTCTACATAAAAACTGATCTATACATTTAAGCTTGTATCTCTCGCGCATATAGCCTAAGTCTTGGCACTTTTGCCATCCGTTGAAGATAGGTTTTCACCTATTTTATTCATGTATTTCTTCCAAATAATCGTCTTATTAGAAGCAGGCATGTCCACGATTTCCACGATATTTATATCGTTTTTCGCGGCCAACTGCTTCAGGTCCTTTATATCTCGCAAACCCCACTCGGGGTTTTGCGATTTTAGCGAGTTGTGGAATCTCACGTTACTCTCCGGGTAGATCATATTGTCGCAGGCGTATGGCCCGTATGTTATCAGCAGTCCGTTGTTCTTCAGCAATTGACCCGCGTTCCTGAACAAGCCGATGGTGCATTGATACGGCGAGATGTGCATCATGTTCGCGTTGTATATGTAGTCCAAACTGTTCGGCTTGAAGATGCCGTTACCCCACAGTCGGAAATCCGTCGTGATGTCGATCAGCATGGGCTTCCTTATGTTCGAGTATCCGTTTGCGTGCGCACCGATGCTGCCCAGCAGATGCGACTCATACTCCGATGGGTAAAATGTGACGTGTGGGAAATGCGGCGCGAAATGCGCCACGTGTTGGCCCGAGCCGGAGGATATCTCCAGGCAGGTCTGATTGGCGCCAGGCTGGATGTATCGTTTCAGTACTGACAGTATCGGGTTCTTATTGCGTTCCGCCGCAGGGTAAACGAGCTTTTCGACGGCCATAGTGTGCGACCTTGAAGAAATCACAGCTTCACTTATTTAAAAAGCCTGCAGACGCTTGTACAGTATCGCGTGATATCTCTTGAAAAGTTCAATATGTACGAGATTCGAACATCGACTGTGCAATACAAAGTGGCGTGAGACAAGTTTCTGCGGAGTTTATTAAAGCATCTTTCTATCTTGTTTATCTTATCCTTTTGCCATTAAAAACGCGATGTAAACACCACTTTGAAATTAAATGTTTCACTATATTCAACGAAGTGGTCATAAGTGAAAAGTTGTACGAATCTCACCTGTGATTAGCAGCGTAATGAATGATATTCATTTTCTACGTCATGCTAGCCGTGATATTATTATTTATGGCAAGGAATCGCGCATGCCCTGAAAAATGTGAATTATACATTTCTTATTTGTATAAATATACTTCTTTACAAATTGGCGAGTGAGAAAAATAAGACAGTTAATTTTGGGAAGCGGATGGTTTTGTAAATAAAAATAAGTCGGATATTAATTCAATGACATCTAATGCCATTATGTTTATTGGCAGACATGATAATTTATTACATGAATAAAGTTACTTATACATACGTGCAAAGGTTGTGAGATATTTTAATTTTCATTTCTTCCACTGTAACATATTCATTTAATAAGTCTCTGTTTTCTGATAGATATAATTATCGTAAAGGAGCTAACTATCTTAGCACCATTAATCAGTCTAAAATGATCAAGTTATTTCAATGCTTCTGTCAGACTTGACCTTATGGAGTATGCATAGGAACATATAATGCGCATATATATACAATGTATACAATATATATATATATATATGGTGTGTGCGTGTGCATATATATATATATATATATTGTATGTATATATGTACTGTGTTGTTATATGTATAAAGTCAAGTATATTTTCACAAACATACGAGCAACTTTATTATAAATTATCACGCCGACCAATAAATACAATGCCATTAAATTAATACTAAATTTATTTTGATGCTTTTGCTAGACTTGACTTTATACAATACACATTACACGTACAATGTGTGCGTGCGTGTGTATGTATGTGTGTGCGCGTCAGTAATGCTACAAATCTGTTGTATGTGTATATCTATTGGACAAAACTATTTTTTTCATGCCACTTAAGAAGCAGTAAGTTATTTGTATTCGATGAAAACAACCTCTCTTTAGTTACAAAAAGGAAGAAAAAAATGATATTATAAATCTAGATAATTTGAGTGATATCGAGTCCATGTAACAATAACGAGTCCCTGTAACAATAAATTTACAATTGATATTTAACTCAGTTCCAACAATTCCTTCTGCCCAAAATGCATTTCGCTTTTATACAGTTCTTTCTTCTCTGATGGGTTTATTTATAAATATAGTTTTACATCATATACAGAGATCGGAGGAGTAGAATAATGCGGTTTTGTTAAGGTACTTTGAGTCCTTCCTATTGAAAAGGACCAACTTGCACGAGAGGAGGCGACAAACCGCCAAAGTCCATAACTACCTCCATGTTAGTATATACACTATCCTCGTCCCTCCATACATTGTCCCTTTTTTTCTTCATGAATAATTGAAGAAAATCTAATGACGTCGAGTCATTTCCCACTTTGCTATCTGCTTCATCCTTCTTTTTGCTTTTCTTCTTACTGGAAACCGTTTCATTTACATTGCTAGATTTGGCTTCTGTCTTCAACTTGCTATTGCCCTCGGCTTCCTGTTTCTCCCCGTCGCGTGATCGCGTGTTACTTTTCTCGTGTTTAGTCATCGCTGTCTTTCGTTGCTGCAACTTCTTGCGCTGTTTCTTCGACTTAAACCACATGTCTTCGTTAATACTCTCTGTATTGTCGTCATCATTGACATTCGGCACGGGATTAGGATTCAGTACGTTCTTCTTCCTCCTCCTCCTGTTCTTCTTCTTTTTCTTCTGACAATCCGAGCTGGCTGCTGCCTCCTGATCAGACATCAGCTCGTCCTTGGAAGTTACAGCCTTATCTTCTTTTCCGCTCTCGGACAGACATAAGAAGCAGTTGTAATTCATCCGAGATCTTTCAGTTAACGGAACATCTTCATCGTTTATCTCCTTCTTCTCGTTCGCTGACTGACAGTCTTTCGGATTCTCCTCATCGTCCGAAATCAGTTCGTCGTGAGAAGTGTCGTCATTATCCTTATTGTCAGGTTCCTTTGTGTCGTTCTCGGGAGGATTCATCAAGAAGTCGGGCACCTGCGAATCAGTGGCCAACTTTGGCTCATTCGGCGTGGTTGACTGACAGTCTTTCAAGTCTTTTTCATCGCCCGAGTTGAGTTCATCGTGGGAGGTGTCCTCGTTGTCCTCTTCATTATCATGTTCCCTCGTGTTATTTTCAGAATCTAACAAAAAATCAGGCATCTGCGAGTCAGTAGCCAACTTGGACTTACTCGGCGCTGTTGACTCTGTACTCGATGAGTTAAACTCTTGGGAACTGCTACTGCTATGAAACTGCTTATCGTCTTTCGTTATAGAGGCCTCTAGTATGCTGAAGTTCTCCTTATGTTTTCGCGAGTTTTCGTGATTCATGTAAGCCTTGTGCGTCTTGAAGATCTTGTTACAGACGATGCAATAGAGCGTCTTGTTGTCGTCCATGTCATTGTCGTCACTGTCGTCACCGAGGGTCGCCTCGATCTTCCTCAGTTCCGCCTCGATGT
This sequence comes from Harpegnathos saltator, assembly GCF_003227715.2. Taxonomy (NCBI): domain Eukaryota; kingdom Metazoa; phylum Arthropoda; class Insecta; order Hymenoptera; family Formicidae; genus Harpegnathos; species Harpegnathos saltator. Next base: position 1,856,781 of record NW_020230045.1, on the reverse strand, counting down.
TCGAGAACTTAGACCATTCGGACTCCGTATGGTCACGCAGAAGCTTTTGCCGCTCCAGTACCTGTACCTTTTTACGCTCCTCCACTTTGCGGGCGTTTTCACGAGCGCGCTCCGCAAGTTTCGCTGCATGAGCCTGTACGCGCTTGTCGCGCTTGCGAACGAAGGCAACCAGATTGCGCACCTGTTCGTTCCTCTCGCGCCTGGCCTTGTCGCGCACCTTCCGATTCTCCTTTTCAGCGAGACGAAACACGCGACGGTTCGCGGCGTTTCTCAAGTCGTATGGGTTCAGCCAGGCAAAGGATCTCTTGGTACTGTAACTTTGCCAGTAGGCGTAAAAATTGTGCACTACCTCCTCGTACGAGCTCTGAGAGTTTCCGAAGCCAGGCATTTCCTCTTCCGACTCGCTGTCCCTGGTAAACTCTGCATCTTCCTCAACTAATTTCTCAAAGACTTTGCGGTACACAGTATAGAAACCATTCTCGTCATCTCCATAACCCTCAAAACACATGGTGGTGAAGTATGAGAAAAGATTGATGGAGTCATCCTTGTAATCCTCCGTTGTACCCTTCAGTATTGCTTCTCGGTGATTGTCATACCAGGTTCGCTCATGAGGATCACCAAGTACGTCCCATGCTTGCTTGATGCGTTGGAACTGTTTCTTAGCTTCATCTGGATTACTCAGGTTTTTGTCTGGATGCCATGTTAATGCCAGCCTTCTATATGCAGCTTTTATATCGTCGTATGTGGCGTTTCTAGTGACGCCTAGTACTTCATAATGACATTTCATTGTAAAGCTGTGTACGATTACACACAATCGCCAGACACAATTTCCCTTACTCTTACACCACAAACTGCAAGCTAAAAGGATTTACACTGTTAAACCATGAAATCAAGCAGGTGGTTCAAAATGATTTAGGAGCTTATTGGTTCAGTTTCTTCTCATCGTATTAGCTTGCAGTCTGACAAAATCTGTAAGAGGAACAAAGAACAGTACATACTGTTAGAAGATGTTCCAAGTATTCGAAAAGAAATTCAATGTAACTCTTAAATCTTTTGCAAATGCACATCGATATCGATTAGATATCTATTTGTTGAATATTACAAACTATACGATTCATTGCGTCACTAAATACGAATTTGTTAGAATTCGCAAAATTCCGCAATTTGATTAACGCAATATATGCAATGAGCTCGTAAATTATTTTAAACCGAGATGCCACCCAGCTTCATCGCCGCAGTTACTTATAAAGTAGTTTATCCGGGCTGGCGACATACGAAAACTGCTCGAAATTTTAATTATTAATTTCAACTTATTGATAATATTTCTAGTAACTCAAGAAGTGTCCTTACCTCACCTTGATGGTTACAGTTTCCTCCGTTGACAAATTTGTTCGTAGTTATAATTGTGGTGCAGTCTAAATCTCGTGGTATAATAATAATTAAAAACGACGGTGACCGTTCCTCTCGCCTGAGGAATACGATTTGATATAATGGCTCCTTGCCGCTTTTTCATAAGAACGTGAAATCATATGATTATCTCTTCACTTTACCACATTCTTCAGCTTTCAGGTATACAAGCAATATCACATCATAACTGAAAGATCTAAACTTGTCGAACGTTGAACGGGTACATTCATCATTACGGGCAAGTTACGTTCAATTGCGTTCCAATTTCTCATCCGAGGGGAGAGAATACTATAGAATATGTAAGGATGTAAAGTCAGCAGCACACGGTGCTTGTTATTGTGCTGGATTGCTTGCTGGATGAAAATACTGCGTTCTGATTGGTGCATTTCCATCCATCTTCGGAAATGCACCAATCAGAACGCAGTATTTTAATCCAGCAAGCAATCCAGCACGAAAACAAGCACCGTGTGCCGCTGGCTTAACTTACTGAAAATTAAACAAGGACAAAGTACACTTATGGCGCTAAAAGTGCGCTCTCCGAACGCACCTAAAGAAAACTGTTTTGCAACTGTTGTAAAATTTGTTAATTTGATTGGTGCATACTCTTGGATTTAGTTAAACGCAACCATTGGTTCACGTTCAGCCGAGAAAACTGCTCCACTTCCACTCAAGAGCAAATGTTCATGATTGGAGAATACTTTTAAATCTTTGGCAGGTCCGAACAGACGTACCAATCAGAGGCGTTTGCTACGGAACAGTAGCGGAGCAGTTTCTTCCGCTGAACGCGACCATTATGAATTTCTGTAAAAAATTAATGTACAAGATGATCTTGGTTTTCAAGTGGCATATATGAATCGATGATAAAATACTAGGAAGATAGCAATTTACTACATCTGAGGTTTGTTCTTTTTCGAACAATTTTTTTGAATCGCGGTGCACACTGGTGCAATTAAGTTAGAACGAAACAAATGTATTTTATTTCATTCTAACTTATTGCACCGATGTGCACCAGCGCCGGCACCAGTTTAGAAAGTTCCTCGAAAAAAGTACAAACTGCTAGTGATTTGGAAACTTTTCACGCGAAACAGCTGATTGCTCACACCGCACTGTTCGACATCGTCTTCGACAGCAAGATGGCAACGATCGTGAGAGCGCATTAAGGAACGAGCGATTTTCGGCAAATATCGCCAGTTGCGACGTTCTGAGTGGTTGTCAGCGGTATTCATTGGCTCGTGGTAATTATCTTCCGCCTCTCTATCCACACTATCGCCGTCGACGTACTAGAAAAAGTCGTTCACAGAACCGACAGTACGTCAGTAGCCTTGATCGCTTGTGACATCTCGAGAACGTGATGTAGCAGACGCCTTTAATTACTCTCGGTCGACTACGTTTGCAATATTAATGATTTCGACGGCACTGTGTGCCGTTGAAGTCTCGCGCGAATCAAGTTCGGAGTTTCTCGTAGACTCGCTCTGTCAAATTAATTCGTGTGATCTATCAACGAATCAGAGCCTCTGACAGGTTTGTCACTTTAATGTGTGGTTATCTTGTTGTATCGGATACCGATGATAGTGTTGTATGTCAAGTTGCACAAGTGCCTTTATTCTCTATGATTTTTAAGCTTACATTTACGTGCAAACATGGTGTACAAGGTTGAGAATTATAATCCTAATTACAATATCAAGGCACAGCCTGTAAGCTTATTCCGCTATTTTATATTTTGATTTTAAAAGGAGAGATATCAAGATTGAATTTAGTGAATATAGTAAATAGAATTCATTTATTGTTTTATAATAATTCTTATAGATTGCGTGTAAAGATGACCGCAGGCACCAGTTTAGTGGTACCCATAGTGTTATGGGGTCGTATAGCACCGACCCACTGTATCTCCTGTGTCTATTTGTCTCGGGATCAAAAGACACTGGTAACAGGATGTTACGACGGGCAAATATGTCTATGGCAAGTGGAGCCAGAAACATTGAAGGTACATGAAAGAACAAATGGTTGTTTTGTGATTTACTTTCCAATGTTCAATATATTTTACAATCCTTGTTTTAATACAGATGACTCCAAGATGCTTGCTTGTGGGACATACTGCTCCTATCATGTGTCTCAGTCGTGCTAGCGTCGTAATGGAGCAAAATTTCATTGTGAGCAGCAGCGAAAGTGGCGAGATGTGCACTTGGGATCTAGTCGACGGAAAGTGTCGTGAAGCGGTGAAGCTCAATAACATTCATACGCAAATGTTGCCCTATGTTTCTGCGGGCGGAGAAGACGTTAGACTATTTTGTTCTGGGTAGATATCGCTCTGTTCACATCAGATCGCGTATTAGATCCTTCGCGTATTTATCGGAAATATTTTCCTTTCGCCATTTCAGATATTATCCCGAAGTTTTAGTGATGGATCCGTTCAGTCTGGAAGTACTGTTCACCCTGAGTTCTCGCGTCAATCCGGACTGGATTAGCGCCTTGCACGTTTTGCGGCCGGCCAAACGGAAAGGTCGGTTCTACGTGCATACAAGTTAGTTACAGTCCATCACACCTACGCTTTATACCACAAATCGCTACCTTCTATCAACTTTGTTGCCGATAGATACTGTGTGTAAGGGTCAGTTATGTAACATGTTTTCTGCAACAAATTCGTAAGTTCTTAATACGAATTAATGGGGCAATCTGAATGTACCGTTTTGCTGTAATTTAAAACTCTTCATCTTCTGTCTTCCATGATGTTCTTCGAGCGATATGATCTTCCATACGAATCACATTCGATTACTCTTTTCGCGGTATCTTTTGGCATTTCATTATCTTTTATATGTTCCTTTTTTTATGTCAAGAATTGCGGTTACTAATGATAAAGATTTCTTGTTTTCGTTGTTTCCGTATCTGTTTTGAGAACGAGATATTAAGTTGGACATAGTAATTCTTACCGTTTGTGATTGTACATCAGTACAACTTGAAAATAACTAACGACACCCAAGGCACTTTACAGACGTTTCTCTTGTATTACAAGTCACTAGTCTATCACTTTTTTGGGCGATTAACCTAAAGAAGCTTTATGCTTTGGGTACAGCAAGGACTCTCCTATTAGAGAATATTCTGCGCGTCACCTTTCGGTGATCCGTTACGTAATTCTTTTTATAAACGTCCATATGTTTTGGACATAACCGGTTTGACAACAACGGTTCTATATACCTAATGTTTGGAATGAGATTACATTTAATAACGGTTACATTGTTACAGCATGTTAATGAAAGTGGACACACACCAGTGCGCTAGCGCTCTGGTAGCGGCTGTATCACTTCTCTCTATTTTTCTCGTTTGTTTCTTCTTTTTTCTTAAATCGTCATTCATACAATCGTCTCCTCCTTGCACTTCATTTTTTGCAACCATTACTAACATCTCGTTTCACCCCTTCACTTTTTGTTTATATCGATGTACCTCTCATCTCTAATCCTTACACACGAATGACACGTCATTTACATTCTTTGACACATTGTATTTCACTCGATATTCACTACGTTCTCGTAACACTCTTACCTGGTACACTATTTTTCTGTCTATCCGTAAGTATATATATTAATACATATTTACACAATAATAATTATAGACTGCACGCTATACATTAAGGCTAAACTCAATGAGAAGCATGCCAACGTTCTGACTTATTTCAATGTTATTTTGTAAATTGAAGATTTCACAGTAATCGCGGAGAAAAGTCACTCAATGTTCGGAAATTACACATTTAATATTTCCGCAACATATTTCGAGAGGAAAAGAACAAACGTCGTTGAAGTGTCGAATATGTAATTTGTACCGACTTTTTAAATTAATTTTTTATTTTCACAATGCTGCTTATATGTTTATTTCACGCGTTACGTTAATTTACGGCCCGCTAATTTATGTGTTTGATGCATAAAGTCGGACTAAAAGCTGGACGTATGTAACTAGTCGAAAGGACATTGAGAGGAGGAACATTAAACAGTAGACAAAAAAGGAAAACAAAAAATGAGATTGAGGAAACGCGAATTCTTATCGGTGCGATTCCACAAGATATCATTAATATTGTCTTCTAATCGACACTTGCGGTCCTTGCGGACTTCGCTCGGCCAAACAAAGTACTCGAGTACATACATAGTTCCTGTGTAACTGGAATAAGGCATAACTTCGCAGTAATTTAATACGCGTCGCTTTCTACTCTCCGCGGAAACCATCTGGCATGCGCTCGTAAAACCAGACCTTACGCATACGGGAATTATTATCGCTTGATGACGGCTCGCGTTACACTTGTATCGCGACTAGAATGACGCCGTTTCTCTAATCATCTGTTTAACCCGCTGTTTTGCGCCTCTAGCTCGCACACAACGATAAGAATGACCGTCATCGTTATTATTAATTGTAAATTAATGTGCCGGAGCTGATCCGATTTTGTGTTTCGTTGCGTCGGTGTGTGACAAACCTGACGAAACGCTCTCTCTCTCTCTCTCTTTCTCTCTCTCTCTCTCTCTCTCTCTCTCTCTCTCTCTCTCTCTCTCTCTCTCTCTCTCTCTTTCTCTCTCTCTCTCTCTCTCTCTCTCTCTCTCTCTCTCTCTCTCTCTCTCTCTCTCTCTCTCTCTCTATCGCTTCTTCAAACGCTACAACGTTCTCCTAGATTAACTTAACGCGCAACAGGCGCTTCCATTCATTTAAAGACGACGTCGTGCTGGCCCTGACGACTACCGGCATGGTCAAGGTGTGGACGCTCTTGGGACACGAGAATCGGAATAGCGAGCCCCTCTACGAGCACGAGAGCAAGCAGATACGCTGCTTGAACGCACTCGCGATGACTTGTTGTCCATACAATCAACGAACGGTGCTGATTGTGTGCTCCAAATTTTGGCAGGTAATTAGCGTCTTGTTATGCCAGCGAGCATGTAACGGGAGAACTCTCTGATCACTTCCCCCGTGATATCGTGAATATTTAAAACATCAATCTGCAATGATGCAAAGATGTTTGAGGAGGAACCGATCACAGATGCTTCTCTAAGAATACTTATTTGTATTGTATTTATGTACTTTAACTTTATTTAACACGCGTGTTTTCATGTGGATTTAACCTTAATATTATGTATAATGTTAAAGATTGTATCAATTTATTGCAAAGATTTATGACGCCGGTGACTTCTCGGTCCTCTGCTCGATAACGGCCCCGCGCGGCGAGCGTTGGATGGCGGGCGATTTTCTGGCTGCTGATCGAGTCATCTTGTGGAGCGATGAAGGTCATGGATATCTGTACAAACTTCCGGCCAAGTATGTACTCTCGCTGCAATACGATACGATATGATATGTTCAAAAGAACTTTCCGTCGATAAACGTCACTGATTGAGTCAAGTGTCGTGTAAAGATACTCCTTTTCTTCCCACTTTTGGGAGAGTTCGAGTTTTGCTCCCTGGCCGATAACGCGTTACTTAACAAATAATCTCCCGTCTTGTGCCTCGCGCATTTAATACTCGCAAGTTGAGTGACATTATATAACAACTTGATTGAAGTATTCGACTATGGAATTTTATTGATTAGCTCATATCCCTTTGTTACTTCTAGGGTTCTGGTACAACTTGACAGGTAGTTTCTCTTTGCGCATACACATAAGTATTGAAATCCTGCTGCAGACATAATACTCTCTAACAGATTGTTCTGCAAAGAAAATGTTCTACTAATTGGCAGCGAATTTAGTTTAGCCAGCATGGTTACGGTTACTAAAGCACACCTTTCTTCTCAACTGCAGTTTATAGCGGCTAACAGATGCTGAAATAGCGATGCCGAAATCAGTTATTAGCGTGTCTTTAATACCTGACTGTGATTAATGCGATGATGCACCTTCGGCGAGATGAAAAATTCACGGATGTCCTTACCGCGTGTTATCGTACTTTGGCGACCTGTGTTTTTGATCCTCGGTTGTACATTTCACGTAACTCTCGCAAGGGACACGAAGAAAGTTGATCCCTCGAAATCGCTTAGATTACTCGTTACTTTGTCGTGAACCTCTAACACATGTAACCGTCAGGCATATTAACTTACCAACACGAAAATGAGCTTTCCTCTTTCAATTTTTCAAAGGCTGAATGCTGTAGCGGCACTTGCTAGCAATGCACACTTTCGATATTTTAATTTCTTACTTATCTTTTTTATGATCATTTATCATGCGCCGACATGTTCGAAGTCGTGTAACCTTGCTTACTAAAATTCCATAACGTTTAATACAAACCGCCCTTGCAAAGTAGATCGAGACATTCCCTGTGTCATCCACTCTACAGTTGCTGTTATGACCTTTTACTCGAATCACAAGCGAAAATCCCTCGAAAACGGTCATTAGTACAAAAAGGTTGACATCAGGGAGGTAACCGTTGCGGTGTTAACGAGACAGAGATTAAGTTGCTGTTGATAAAGTAGAAACAAAATTTAACGAAACGGTAATCGAGACCGGTGCCGGCGAATCAGGTAAAATTCCTCTCTGTGGCGTTTTATTCTTTTTTCTTGCATTTAAAGATAATGAGAGAGACGCTTAGAGGGAACTCGCCGAGAGTATACGATATGATCCCCAGAGAACCTAATTTTCATATATGCACGTGAATTAACAATTAACACAACGGCCCATCTTACGGTGATGTCTTTTCCATATTACACATACTGCATTCTACGCGGGATCTCTGGTGTTCTTCTAGCAAGCTGAAGGGCAAGGCTCTCAGCAGGTAACCCGCATTACATCACATTCGCAGTACAATCTCTTTTAATATCTCTCTCTCTCTCTCTATCTCTCTCTCTCTCTCTCTCTCTCTCTCTCTCTCTCTCTCTCTCTCTCTCTCTCTCTCTCTCTTATCCTGTCTTTCTCTGTCTCTTTCTCTTTTTCTCTCTCTTTTCGTTCAGTGTTTGTTTCTGTCGTTATTCTCTTTCATTCTTCCATGTTCGTAAACACAGTGATTCGCTTGCACTCTTCCTTCTTCAGTACGAGGATGTGCGATAAATCATACTGTACGTATATATATACAGCTAAATTCGCGCATTGATGTCATCGCGGAGGCAAATAAAACGCGGAGATGCGTCGTATTTGAATTTGAAAATATTGGCTTATGGGGGAATTACGTATGGAAGGTTAAAGCTATTTTTACGAATTTTTTTAATAGAAACAGTAAGATCTATGGACTTGAAATTTTCAGTGTATTCATTAATGTTGTAAAAAGTATAAAATAAATTTTATTAAATCACAAGAATCGATCCCATTTGTAATTATACATAAAAATGCGAGTTCTATGTTTGCTGTCGATATAATTCCGAGCCTCTCACCACTCTGAAACCAAAAAATGAGAACAATTTTTTAAATATATATAGTTGTCATTATAGCCCGTACCAAAATGAAGACAGTAAAGCCAAGTTTGGAAAAATAATGACTGTACAAAAAAGAAAGTATCGTAAATGAAACTTTTTTCAGCTTGTAATCACGTTTAAAAAAAAATGAATAAAATAAAATATAACTGTGTTCGAGGCAGGGACGAAAACTACATGTTTACTGTATATTGTGTAAAAATTTCAAATTATTCAATCTTTCAATATTTCAATTTTTCAAATTATTCGGTTCAGTAGTTTTTGCGTAATCGTGTTGACAGTTTAAGAAAATGGTGTTTCCAGATAAACGCGTTTAAAGTTTTATGTGTACTTTCCACATAGATAGTAGCAAATTTATTTTATACTTTGAACATTCATGAATACACTGTGAAAATTTCAAGTCCATTGATTCTACCGTTTCTGTTAAAAACGTTTGTAAAAATAGCCTTGAAAACGGCTCCTTGAAAAATGCTCCGCATGTAATTCCCTCCGTATTGCATTGTAATGCAAATTGTACACGCATGTCGTCGTCGACAACGACACTCAAATGTGCAGGTGATGTTTTTACCTTTTCGCGCCTGTAACATTCGTGAGAACACTCACCCACTCACAAACAAACACACTCACACACACACACACACACAGACACACACATACACACGTACGATTTCTCTTATCAACATTTACATGCAAGTTTGCAAATATCTACACTCGTACGTGATTACACGCGCATCATGATCATTGGCAACCCTTAATCGTCCAAACAGATAATGTGAGCGAGATGAAAATACAAAGATGCGCCGCGGAGGAAGGTAAATGTGACAAAGAATCACGTATATCGCCATATCCCCTTCTCATTACTTGTGTTCTCACATTTCTGTTCGCTTTGAGTTGCTTTGCACTGATCTTGTTAAGTCTGCGATGACACAACAGACGCGACACAAAGGTTGAACGGAGGAGATCCTCCTGAGCGCGGTGAAGCATATCTCCGGTGTTTCTGGACTTGAGGAAAGAGAAAATCCGTCGCTATTGTTCTCTCAGTCGGAATGCACGATATTGACGTAACTCGGGGATTTCTACAGATATCTCTCTGCCTTTGTGTCGTTCGTGACGGTTCGAAAATGCTGTCGCTTCGCGAGAAGGCGTTTACTCGCAGCAGCGTTCGCTTGCTAGTAAACATAGATAGTGAATAATCATGCATATTTGAAATTACTCGATGTAATACGAAGCTTATGCAATGTAATAGAATAATTACTATTCGTGGACATGCGTATGTGCGCCTCCTCGCGCGAACATGTATAATTACGGTTCTCCCGATTTATCTCAGTCATGAGGGAAACGGTGTCCACGAGTAGTAGCTGGAGCGCTTCACCGAGACCAGGATGATCGCTAATCACAGGTTTTCTTTGCATGATACGTAGTAGCGTCGCGGACAACAAGAACTTCCACACCGCCGGTGCCGAGTACGATCAGCCGTATTTGTATTGCACGCTAACGCAGCCCGGAGATAAGGTGAGAAGCGTTTCGTCTAATAACATCTGGATCAATGGTAATAAGAAGCATTAGAACCCTTGGATTGTTTTATCAGGAACGCATCTTAATCGCTCGTTCCTCGAGTCTTTAAAGTAGTTTTTGAAATAATTCTCAGATACTTCGGTCAGCAGTCTCTCAAGATTCTTTGCGTCTTAAGAATCTTCAATCTTGAAGACTTTCGCTGCTGGGATCGCTTGTCTCTGAAATTTCCAACTCATTGAGTCTCTCCTGAGATTGTTTCCTCCAAGTCCTTTTCTAGTCAACCAATGTTCCAATTGAGCCAAATTTGTCATCACACTCTGTTAGCGAATCTCGCATCTCTATTAACAAGTTGCTGATTTTTATCTCATGTGTTTCAGCCTCTTTCATGTCCGCCGGCGATGCGACTGGTCACAGTGCAGCGTCAGAACAAGACCCTGAAGTACCTGCTGCGTGGAGACAGCGAAGGTGTTGTTATCCTGTGGACGGTGCCGGACATCACGACGCAGCAGCTCGCTCAGATATGTCAGAACGATGGGTCATCGCCACCCGCGTTATCACCGACCGTGAAGACGAGTCTTACCGCTGCCTGGGACGCGATGAAGCCACCTCCTGTGGGAATACTCGACCAGCTAGACTCCGGCGACGGACAGGGCATCAAGCTGACCGCTTGCATATACTTGCCGCAGCAGAGTCGGCTGGTGGTCGGTCGTGAAGACGGCAGTATCATCATCGTGCCAGCGACACAGACCGTGATGCTTCAGCTACTCCATGGCAATCATCAGCAGTACGATGGTAGCGTATCTCTTGTCGTTTTCGAGGAGTTTGCATGTGTGTACTTAACATATACTTGAAGACTTTCTTACAATCCGAATGTTCGCTTTTTCTCCACGTTATCAGATTGGCCACCGCATCAAGTCCTCCTAGGTCACTCGGGACGAGTGAATTGCTTGCTTTATCCTCACGGCGCGGCGCCTCGTTATGATCGCACTCATCTCGTTTCCGGTTCCGTTGACTTCGCCGTGTGCCTCTGGGATCTGTACGCCGGCACGTTGATCCATCGGTTTTGCGTTCACGCCGGCGAAATTACGCAATTGATGGTGCCGCCCGACAATTGCAGTGTACGACAATTCGTTTATTCTTCTATATCGTTGAGATAAGATTTATTTAATTTTTTTTTAATCGCCTCAGTCAAGTCAGTTTGTATTTGCGAGAAATATCGTTCCTCATTAGACCATTATTCGAGACTGATGTATTGAAAAATACTCGTTACATTTGCAGCCCAGGATACAGAAGTGCGTTTGTAGTGTCGCGTCGGATCACAGCGTCACGTTACTCTCGTTAGCCGAGAGGAAATGCGTCGTGCTCGCCTCACGACACCTTTTCCCGGTTGTGACTATCAAGTGGAGACCGTTGGATGACTTTATGATAGTCGGGTGTTCCGACGGAGCCGTATACGTCTGGCAAATGGAAACCGGTCACTTGGATCGTGTACTGCACGGTTTGTCAGCATCATGTTGTCTTGGCTTTTTAAACGAATCGTTTGTCTTTTCTCCGAGTATTTTAATTCTTAACATTTACGATTCTTACGTCTTTGAAACTTCAAATTTTTTTATCATGAATGATATTCGCACAATACTGCGTCAAGTATTGTTTTATTTGTATCGTTAAAATTTATGAAAATTTGAAAAGTAAAAGATATCAGATAATACAAAAAAATAATGAAAATATGAGAAAAAAGAGTATTATGTTATTTATACAATATGAGGTTAATATTTTACATGAAAAAATAAAAATCGGTAAAAATTTGATCATACTTATCTTTTCATGTGTAGAAATGACATTTGTAGAAATGACAGATTTTTATAGGTATTATCTTTTTACAGGTATTATTGCGGAAGAAGTGCTCTACGCATGCGACGAGAACACTCTAGCAACTGCCGGAGGATCCGGCGCTGGCGGTGAGCTAGGATTAGCCAATCCTGCCGTGCATTTCTTTAGGTAAATGAAATCTTGCAGCACGGATGGTGAGAATTTTGCGTGTTTTTAAGCGAAGTAAACCTTTGCGGGATAACGTTCTCCGTTACAGTCCGTCCAATTTTCGCTTCTCAGGGGTTTACGACATCGCAACTTGTCGGCAATCAGACACGCGACCCAGAGGGGGCTGCATCAGCTGCAGCAACTGCACGGCGGACATGGTCCCGATCACGGAAATCAGATAAAAGCCAAGGGCTCGCCGCTGATGATCCAAGGCTTCAGGAGTAATCCAAAGGACCCAGAGAGTCACATTCTGTTCTTCGACATAGAAGCGTTGATAGGTACGCAGAGAAAAAGATCATTCTACTGTGCTAAAAAATTAATAAAAAGAAAACTTGTTATAGAATTCGTATATTGTGTACATGATAATGTAAAAACGTATGCGATTCTTTCCTCTGTCACAGTACAATTACTCAGTGACGAGTACGGTGCCATGTCGCCCGGTTCTCTGGAAGCGCAAGGCTTGATTTCCGCCGCCGAGTATCAGAAAGTTGCGGCGCTCACTCAGTCCGCTAGTCCTGATGCTCACAAAAAGATTGTCGGTAAGAATTGTCTTTGGATATAATTTAATTATGATGAAATATGCTGTATAAAGAGAAAGAAAGTCCAATATATATACACGTGCATTTTGTAATCAGATCTTTCGCAATTCTACTTGCTTAAGAACCAAGATTGCAGGTATCTTCATTAATGTGTCCCTTTGTAGACTTTTTTGGTCGTGTCAAGGATAAAGCGGGCGATGTTGAGCGAATATTGAAGGAGAAGGATCGTCACGGTACCGTGCTTTGTTATTGTTATTTGTTCTGCAAATCACGCTGCATACCCGTCGATTTTATCTCACGCACGTCGAGAATGCCTTAAATCTTTAAAATCCCCATAAAATAACATTTGAGATAGAAGGTATAGTTTCTCATTTCTTCGTCTACGACACGCGATATAAGTTTTTCGAAGAGATTTCATTATTCTCGTAATCTTCTTCTTTCCTAGGATTCCTCGAAAATACTTGGTCGACGATTCGCTTTCCTCTCCGTTGACTGACATTTACAACTCGATATCGAGCTTATTTTTCATAAATCTTTTGATTTATGCGATTGTCACAATCGGAGTACAGATTTTTTAACGTCCGTTTTATATTTTATCCGCAAAAAGCGATTCCACGCACGAGGCTCGAGTTACGGTATCACGTCGGCTGTTACGTTTTCAGTGTGTTATCAGCTTTCTTTATTGCGTGTGTTTTCTGGAATTATATATATTCGAACTTTATGCTAATACCGTAATTCACTTTGAATTTTTATTCCATTTATACTCACATCTTTGAATTTTTATACATTTTCTAAGTTCTTTAATCCATCGTTTCTTAATCACAAAATCCTCATAGATATCAATTTTTTAATCCATTTCGGTCAACAGCTTCAAACGCAAGAGTTCCCATCTTTTTGTTCCTAATAGGTTGCAGTAATATTAACGTTCCTTTGTAGATGTCCTCGGTTCATGTATTCATCCAGTAGACGTTTTGTTGCGACTGTCCTTCTCGAGATTATCACTCTATCTAAAAGCGTAAATCTCTTTCTACATAGGTATATTGGCTAAGATGAAGGAGGGTGCGGAGAATGTGCACACTAAGTTACAGGCCAAAGCGGAAAGCGTCGGCCTCAAGCCGTCAACGTTTGACGGCAAAGGTTAGACATTTTGAAAACGAAAAGTTTCTGTAGTTCCCACACGACGATACTTCGCATGGACGTACTTTCCACTTCAGAATGCCGTTACGCTTTATGATTTTTCTGTGTCGATAGATAGAAATTGCGACTAGTTTCTTCAATGCACCTCGCTATTTTTCAGCAGTTTTCTTCACTATATTTGTCTAGATTATTCTATTCTTAACACTTCCATTAGGATCTCCATGCAAGAGTCACCAAGCAGAAAGGTAGACATCACTGTCGCCGAAGTCACTTTAATTTTGATTTGAATATGCACGCTTGAGAGCTTTCCAACAATATTTTATGTACTCGTCTTCACAGAATTATCACCGCTTGTCTTTGATTTTGTGACACTTGTGTACAACGTTTCCGTTCAAGGATCAAAGGTTATTGTGTGTGCGTGTATGTTTTACAGTCGCACTACTTTGATGTCGCCGAACACTTCCCGGGAATTTTCTTTAGTTGACTTTCTCACCAATATGTTCTGTGTACTTATTGTATTTTGTTGTTGAAGTTGCTCTCCAGTCGTGTTGCACCATAGTTGTCTTCACCGTTCCGGTCAAAGCATCAAGCACGTTGCAATATTAATATCGCTTTGACGCTTTGCAGGTGAAAATTGGAACAACAACGACGTGACGAAGAACAACTTGAAGCGGAATGGCGCGTTCAGCGAGCCCAACGCAACGATGGAAGTAGCCCAATTGCTGTTGAGCCTTTTGCACGCCTGGGGCATGGATCCAGATTTGGATCGGGTCTGCGAGGGAAAGCTGGGTTTGCTGCGGCCTATGGTTCCTGTATCGTTCGGCGTGTTGTCTAAGGGAGGTATGCTCCAACAAAACAGTAATATATATTTCTGTGCGTGAAACGATCATTTGGAAGAAACCGTTTGATGTTATGTATCGCCGCGATCAGAAAAAAATTAGAAAATTAATTTCTGATATGAAGCAATCTTCGTGTTCGAAACAGAATAACACTTAAAATTTGTTATTTCCTGATGCAAGATATAATATTTAGAAGAGACCGTGTATTACAGGTTACATGTCGTTGTTACTACCAACTTGGCAGACACAGCTCGAGCCGGTCGGCGAGCCCGCAACGCAGTTGGAGCAGCGCTTACCAGCTGAACTGGTCAGACAAGAGAGGCTCACTAGAGCATTCACTGCGAGAGCGCATTGGGAATTATCGACAACTTTAACGAGCAATCATTTATTGGCCGTGGTCGCTTTGGCAAACACTTTAATGTCGATGAACAACGCGACGTTTGTACCTGAACAAGAGCGAAATCGTAAGATGCACAGGTGAGTTTGTAATAAAATAAGAACGCAATTGAAATAGATATTCTGAGGCACACAATATGATGAATTTATCTAGTCTATACTTATTTACATCCTATTGAATGCGATTCATTATATATTTCGTGATGGTATGAAACTAAGTTAATGTCAAATGTAAAAGTGGATACACACCAAGAGTGAACAAAATTGAGAGATGAGAAGTAAATATCTTGTAAATAGGCCGGGAAATAGAGGTGCAGTGAACTGGAATAAAACGGAAGAGGAAAATGAGGAGATCTACACGGTGCAACAGGCACAAATCAAGCAGGGTTGGTCCCTTCTCGCAACGTTGCATTGTGTATTGTTACCCGATAAGGTCGCGACGCAAGGTGGCGCGAAGACTTTCAAGCGACCGCAAGTAGAGATGATGGCACGAAGATGGCAACATCAGTGTGTGGAGGTACGTTATTGAGATGAGACATTTGAGACAAATCTTCTTCTCACATCTATATATCATATTGCGACATTTTTATCACAGATTCGGGATTTAGTTTGGCAAGTCATTGAAAATTGCAAGTATTACACAGGTATTATTAACTTCGTTCTTAGTGATGATTTCTTGATGATGCATTCTTAGATTCGAGAAGCAGCGCAAGCTTTGCTGCTCGCCGAACTTGGCAGGATGGGACCAAAGGGTCGTAAAGCGCTTGTCGACAGTTGGTCGCAATATTTGCCAATGTACAGCACTCAAGAACCTATCGCGCCACAACCGCAGAGCCAGAACTCGCCGGCGCCCGGAAGCCCAGTGCCGCCGTCCGAATCGCAACCGGAGGAAGAAGATGAAGAGGAGGAATTAGCGGAAGGTGAGCTATCTCCAGTAATAAAACTGAATGCTAACCTGCATGTATATTTTTAACAAGTGCAAACTAGATCTGCAATTATATTTTTGTATTTCTAATTTTAATCAACGAGTCTCGCAATTTCTCACGACCTGACGAAATCACTCCGAATTAAGTACTACTACTTCATAATGCGTTTTCCTCAGCAGAAATGAGTATAGCCAGGAAACCGTCGAGCGTAGCGGAATTGAAACGAAAGCAAACCACAGCGGTGGTGCTGTTGGGCGTGATAGGAGCCGAATTTGGTCAGGATGTAACCACGGTGAATCAGAGAAGAGACAACGAGCAAAGACGGAAGAGCTCGATCGTAGAGGGCTTCGGTATAGGAAATAACAATCTCGCTAGGCACACCAGCATGGCGCTCACTCATCTCTTGCACGCGCCTCATTCTCCGAAGTTGCCAATGCACACTGCGCTACGAAGGGCTGCCATCGATCTCATTGGTAGGGGATTCACCGTGTGGGAACCTTATCTCGACGTGTCGAAGGTAAGAGATAATTCAAGATAACTCATGGAAATATCAATTTTTTTTAATTTTAAATTTAAATTTGCAACGTTCAACTGCACCATTTTTATGATTATTGCCACAGGTTTTACTGGGCCTATTGGAAATGTGTTGCGACGCGGATAAGTTAGTGCCGAGCCTGACGTACGGCCTTCCTCTCACACCGCAAGCCGACACTTGTCGCACAGCTCGTCACGCTTTGACCTTGATCGCCACCGCTAGACCAGCCGCCTTCATCACCACGATGGCCCGCGAGGTCGCGAGATTCAATACTCTTCAACAGAACGCTCAGACGTTGAACGTAAATTTAGGCGCGAGCGTATTGACCAGGGCGAAGCCAGAGATTCTCAGGATCGTGGAACAGTTGATCGACAAGATGCAAAGCGAGATGAGCGATCTTCTTGTGGAGGTACTAGCGGAATTTCACTTTCGCTATAATATAAACTCTCACCACGTGAACTTTGCGCGTGTATAAGTGAAATGATACGTTTTAATTCGTATCGTGCGGCTAAGTAATGATTGCTCGTTCTGTCTGCAGGTCATGGACATCATTCTGCATTGTTTGGATCCAGGCCACCTGAAGATGAAGCCTCTAAACGAAGTATTCCCGGCAGTGTGCAGATTCAATCAGGTAAACCAATCACGACATTCAGATCTAAGTTATGAGATCTTCATATCTTATATCAATCTCAATCTTGGTAATAGATATTTTTAATTCGGGCGAGTCTCAAGCCATGTAACGATCCTCGAACGTTGCAAAGTTCTGTTGCATTTTCATACTTACAGAGACGTTTGCGATTTAGTTCTTCTTTCACTTGTAGGTCAGTCACTGTCCGGCTACACGCAGGATAGCAGTTGGTAGTCGCAGCGGTCAGTTAGCATTGTATGAGTTAAGAGGCAACGTGAAATGTCAGACCGTCTCGGCTCATTCGGCACCGGTTACCGCGTTAGCGTTCTCACCGGAGGGAAAGTTCCTCGTCAGTTACTCTTGTTCCGAGAACAAGCTCTGTTTCTGGCAGGTGAGGGATTTTGCTTCTCCGCAGAATATGTTCGATATACTTGCTCTTGTCGCCAGCGCTTAACTTTCCTTGTCCTCTCGATTTGCCAGCAAACCAGCAGCGGCATGTTCGGCTTGGGTAACTCGCAGACGCGTTGCGTCAAGTCGTACAGCACAGCGCCTATCAACGATGTGGCACGATTGAATCCTATGCGCTTGGCACGGTTGATATGGATCAACAATCGCACAGTCACCCTGATGCTCGCGGACGGCTCGGAGACGCGTTTCAACGTCTGAACGCGATCGCGCAAGTTTGGCCGACACTCGCCGAAGTTCGTTCGGCGAGTGACGCGAGCAGCTTGCTCGCCGTCTTCGGCGCTGGCGCGCATTGCGCCAAACCTGGTTTACACAGTGTCTCCTTGTCGGCAGATTTTTTACGAGAGTATTAAGCATAATCAACGCAACGATACTAGCGACGCAATGTTTTTCTATGTAGCTTGATAGCACCCGAAACACTATAGAGCCGCTAACGAGTCGTTAACGGATTTTTTCAGAAGAATGTTAATGAGCAGAGGGGAAGGAGCGATTCTCCATGTGCGTGTGTGTCAAGCTTGAGGAAGCACGTATACAGCAGAAATTTAGCAGCGATTGTAATTGTATCCAGTTAGCGGGAGAGCAGCACCGTGTAATCCAGGCGTCGGCGCTGACCGCAGTTACGAAATGTTTCCTCTGTTTATTAGCATTGTTGGAAATGCAAGATTTAGAAGATCACAGCTGCTGAGCAAAGTTATGTCGGCGCGACTCTAGCCAAAGTATAATTCAGCCGAGAGAGCGCCGTCGCCGATATTCCGGCGCGTTCGTTGGTTATTTAATTGATAATGTTAGTATTGAATAATCCGAACAACTACGCTATGTTTCACCGTGAGCACTATGTTGCCGTCACATACGACCGGTTACCGGACGCTGGGTCCGGTGTTCGACACGGCTGGAACGTACATGGACCATCGGCAGTAATTTCGCACGGATCAGCCAAGCTTTCAGAGGGGCCGCGCGACACGAATTTGTTCCTTCCAATCCCCCGGAAGCCGTGGCGCTGGTTAGACGTATACAGTTCGTTGCATATTGTCGCGAGGAAGTTTTAGTCTTATTAACGATCGAATATTTTGTCATACACTTAGATACTCGGTAGGGGTAGGGGAGAAGTTGCAATCCAGTATCGTTTTATTCGAAGTCACGGAGGGACACACATTCTACTTGTACCTTTATTCTGTAAATATTGCTCGTGAAACGGCGACCAGCGGCTTCCGGGGGATTGAACTCACACGCGTCTCTTCGTCGCCTCCCTTCGTTACTTGGTTTCCTCTCGGTGGGTCTCCTCGAGTCTCACACGGGTTCTTCGGTCCGCGAGACTTTCGCCGCGTGTCTCTCGCTACGCTTACCGAGCAAAGCACTCATTAGCCAGATATTGAGAAGTCTACGTTGTCCCGATCGCGCATTTCTTGATTTTAGTAAGTAGCGAATGTGCATAAGGAAGAGACAGTTGAAGGAGGAGAGTATAGTTAAGAGCGCCAGCGACGGAAGCGCTTGTCCGCGGTCGTCGCCTTGCCGCTCCGCTGTCAGGTCTAACACTTGTCACGCTAATTTGACGATATTCCACGATTGACTAACCGACACTAGTATTTATTTCATCACCGTAGGATATGGAGTGAGGAACGAGTGCGCTCACGCTCTTCGAAGATGCGCCATATTAGCCATATTAGCCAAATTCTCATTGCTCGTCTAGACGGCGGCAGGCAAAAGTCGCTCGATCCTCCGTCAAATTTTGTCTGAACAGAGATAAGATTCACGGAGTCTAGACAGATAATGCCCCGCCGTCTAGACGGATGATGATGAGAACCCGGTCCAATTCGAAGAGTCGCATCGCCTCACCGCTCTTCTGTCGTTCTCTCTCTCTCCCCTCTCTCTCTCTCTCTCTCTCTCTCTCTCTCTCTCTCTCTCTCTCTCTCTCTCTCTCTCTCTCTCTCTCTCTCTCTCTCTCTCTCTCTCTCTCTCTCTCTCTCTCTCTCTCTCTCTTCTCTCTCTCTCTCTCTCTCTCTCTCTCTCTCTCTCTCTTTTTCTTTCTTTCCTTATCGAAGGTTTTTCTTCGTTTGACAGAGCGACAGAGTATCGCGTACATAGGATATACGACGTAGGATAATTTATATAATTGTTATTGTGTCCCATGCGCGCGGATTCAGTCTATATCAGGCCACACAGTATAGCCGGGTGTGCCGCAAATCGCGCGCGCGCGCGCGCGGTTCCTCTTTTCGTTCACAGTCGATTACAGTGGCCGTGAAAAATGGCGTTCAAGTGTAAGCATATTATTTATTACGATTCTATAGTTTAATTCTCTCATCCCGAAGGCGCGCGACTTACGGTACACCCTGTTCGTCCCAGCGGTCGATGAAGGATAACGATCCCCTTGCCGAAGTTCGAGCGATGCCCTCCGCTGACCTTGACGATTCGAAAATCGGCGCAAGGGTGTTCCCGATCGGTCGTTCGGGCTTTCTTTCGCGGCAGTATTAGCGAGAGGAACCGCAGGAACGTGTGGATAGCTTTAAACTGTGTTTCGTGTTTGTAGGACGGCGTAGGATTGCGCCAGCGGGCTCTACCAGACTTTTTCTATATTATTCAAGTCAAGTTGTCTTTATTGAAATTATATCGAAGTTACGATTTATGTGGATTGTCTTATCTGTGCTGGCTGTCTAGAGCCAACCAGCTAGGTCGATCCTGGATTCTGTTAGTAGTTTAATGCACATGTTGTAATTCCACACAGCAGACATCTCACGCTACTCCGTGAGATATTTCCCGATTGACTTTGCACGTATCATTGTTAAATTTATTGTTAGATATCTCAGTAACTAGATTTACTAGTATAGAGATCGATTTGATCTAACATTAGCGTGGTTTGCGAGATACACTCTGTTTGTTGTGAAAATTAGTTCTAGTTAAAGAGATTGTTGTTGCTTCAACAATTCTGTTAAAGAGAAATTAACTTTAGATTGAATTGCATTGAGCACTAACATCGTCCATCTAAGCGCTTTAAAGCCAATGAGCTTTCGGATCTGACTGGTTTGTAGTGTTAGACTTCGACCAAATCTGAAAGTATGCATTAACAAAATCCAGCCAAGAGCTAGTAGCATTGAATGCATGTGTTGTGTTATGAAAAGATAGGGATTCGTTTATCGATACAATTTGTTTTCGTAATTCGAAATCTTCTTTTCTGTCCCATAGTACCAAGTCATCATTCATTTATCGTCAGTCTGCTGGCGCAATCTTATTTAATCTTATGATATATGTAATATTACAAAGCCGGCCACGTCGCGCAGGCGTGTCTGTGATCGGCACTTATGCGTATAAATCACTTTTCCAAATATCTGTTGCGCTTGAAGGGGAGCGGTTTGACCCTTTGAATAAAACCTATATTTCTTCTTCTTCTCGCCAAATCTCATTTCCCATTGAAAATTGAAAACTGATGAGGAATAAAGATGAAGAATCATTATCAACCCGATCGACGTTCACTGTTTGGTTTTCTTTTCTTTTCTTTTCTCTTTCTCTTTCACACAATTGGGGCCGGCTGGGGTAATCGGCGAATCGCACCGAAGACGATAGACGAAGCAAACTTGGGAACGTCGGTTTGAAGGGTTGATCGAGACCAGATGTAAACGCGCTAACGCAACTTGAATCGCAGCCGACGCGTTGAGCAAATGAACATGTACTCGACTCGTCGTTGCTATCGTGTACATAATACCGAACTGCGTCTAATTGTATCTATGTAATTATTTATGTGTACATTATACTTGATTGCGCGTTACGCACTACCGTTCCATCGGCCGAATAAAGCGAGCGGCGGAGTATTATTATGCACGGGTGGAGCGCAATCGTTCACCTGTCCCGTTTCGCTTGTAATTGTCGACGAATGTAATAAAAGCAAAAACTCTGAGCTCCTTGTCGATTTGTTGAATGTAGGTGACAATCTGTTTTGTTTCCTCGTAAATCTATCATCTTGAACGACTGAGAGATATCCGATAAGCACGTTATTCTATACATACATGTATCGTATTGTATTAATGAGATATATATTGCTGTTATTAATATTAATGAATTAAAATATTAATAGAGTACTTTGTAATTAAGTCAATTAGATCTTTTTAAATGTGCCCTTTCTATGAAAAAGAAAAACGCGTTAAAAAAATTATCATTAATTAGTAAATTAATAATATATTAACAATATAACATCTCTGTAGTAGACAGTAAAACGTTCTGAATATGTTCAAAATAACTCTGTGAAACGTTCGATACTATACCTGCGTCATTAATAATACATTAGTAATATCACGCATAAGAGTTATTCATGAAGAAATCTTCATTCTAAATATCATTTTATTTGCTTTATCCTTCTAAACGTGGCGCATCCTAAAAGATAGTAATTGGAAGAAAGAAATTTTTCATAACGATTAAGACTCAACAATCGATAGTTTCAAATTCGATTCGATATTTTTATTACCTCAGGATAATTGTTTGTTTGTTAGAAATAAATTTATTAAACGTGCATATAAATAGGTTAGTAATATTATTAAAACACAGTAATATAATGATGATGAGGTGACGATAATATTTCAGAAAAATCAAATGATTTTAATGATATAAGTACAAGAAATGATTGAATAATTTTGTTGAATTGATCACATAGTGGTCAATTCCGTGATCAATATTCTTCGAGAATTTCTCATCATCTCCTATAACCTACTCTAACCTTTGGGTCTGTTTTTTATAGCTACACTACTGAACTGGTGCAATAAGTTAAAATGAGACAACTATATTTTTTTCGCTCTAACTTATTGCACTAGTTCAGCAGTGCAGCTATAAAGAACAGACCCTTTGTCTAACCTCACTCTTGAAGGAGACATAGACGGAATTGTTGGCGCGCAGCGCGCACGTTGTTGCATGTTTAGAACGTGGTCTGGAAGTAGCTCTGTTGTACGATATTCACTATAATTTTGTAATTCTTACTAAAGCTTATACCGATTCATCGGCAAGAAGTAAGTTAAATATCATTTGTTTGACATATGCAAAAATATTCCATACACGAAAGAGAACATATTTAATTTAATTCTTACTTTAATTCTTACACCCACATGACTAACCTCATTTCATTAAAATTCTTAAAACTTGTAATTTATATATATGTGTGTGTATAATCATAGTTTTTATAAAAGTTTTAAAAAGTTTTTGTGAAAAACTTTACATTTTTAATGAAAATTAAAAGTTTGTAAACAATTATTTATATTTGTATTTTCAGGATTTAAGTACGTGTCGATTCACGTACTAGCTATTGGTGGTCTCATTCCTTTATTTTTTGAAATATTTGTTTTAAAATGAAAACTAAACAGGAAGGTAAGAAAGGGAAAAAACGATCTTCTAAGGAGACTTCTCTTCCTGCAAGACTAGACCGAAAGTCTAAAAATATAGTTAAAATCAAGAATAAAAAGGATAAAATTGACAATACTGTTCAAAATGGGGACTCTATGCTTAAAACTAAAAAGAAAACTAAAACTATAAAGAAAGCTCTTAAGAAGATAAATAAGCAAAAGAAGAAGGAGAAGGAAATAGAAGAACAAAATAATGGAAGTATTGAAAAATTATCGAAAGCAAAAATAAAGACAAATATAAATGAAGAAATTAAATCAATTCCTATTGAATCGAAAAAGGAAACTCTTATTACAGCAACGGAAAAGAAATTACACCAATTAAAGAATAAACAATTAAATCGTGAGATGAAGAAGGCTTCTGTATCTTCATCTCCAACTAATACAGTTAAATCTAACAAAGCACTTCGACGTCAACGACGAACAAAATTTAATCATCTTAATATGGAACAAATGAAAAAAAAACTAGCTGAAATCAGGAGCAGAGAAGTATTAACAAAGACAGCAAAAAAGAGAATCTCTGTATTGCTTAGAAAGATTACAGTGTTGGAATCAGAGAAAAAACCTAAGAAATCAGACATAGTAAAGGAAGAAAAGACTAAGGATCAAGCCTATGTGTTTGTAAAGAATGAAGAAAAAGATAACATCATGGATAAAAGAAAAGCAAAAGGAGAGCGTGGCAAGAATAAAAAAGCTAAAATCAAGACAGAACAGAATAATCAAAATGACAAAGATAATAACGATGAAGATCAAAGTGATACAGAAAAGGAAGAAGAAGAAAAAGGAGAAGCTATGGATATTGCAAAAAAAGGTGTTGATATTGAAGATGTCGAGGATGAAGAGGACAATGAAGACCAAGAAGATGATGAAGAAACAGCCGTAGTGAAAGTTAAAAAAGAAAAGAAGAATATAGTCACACAAAGCGGTAAATCCTCGGATGCTCCAGAAAAGAAAGGAACGAAAAAAAAACGATATGTTCTTTTCGTCGGAAATTTGCCACAGAGGTAAGAATATTCATATTTTTATCTCTGTTTTTTTTTTTATTTTTAACAATATTCGATAATTTTCAGTATAACAGCAGATGAACTGAAGCAACACTTCTTGACCAAGGTTAAAACAGTGACCAGTGTCAGGATTCAAACTGATCCGGCTACGAAAGCATCACGTGGCTTTGCATATGTGGAGATGTCAGACAGAATAGATTACGAGGTAAGCAATATTATTCCCTTTATCATTTTATTTTTTATATTTTCTTCAAACCATGTTATTACATCAATACAACTTGATTTCATACTTTCAACAGAAAGCACTTGCGCTAAACCATACATTCCTGAAGAAGAAAAGAATAAATGTGCAATATACAGCGCCTAAAACTGCGAATAAGGCGAACATTGTTGCTAAAAATAAGAAACTGGAAGCTCTTCGCAAAGTTGGCAAGTTGGCCAATGTTAAGGGAAAGAAAAAATCTTCGAAAAAGGGAAAAGAGAAAATCATGAAATCAGAAATATAACGCAATCAATAGGACTAAAAAGTAAGCACACAGTTTCCGAAGTTGTATGGAAAAATTAATATCTTTAACATTACACAAATGTCACGTCAGAAGAATGGTTTAAAGCCTGTGTCACACTACGGACTGAAGATCAAGGATTGCGGATTGAAGATTGAAATTTGACTAATCGGAATAAAGTAAATCAAAACCGAAGTTCATCGATTTGTCGAAATCTAATCTTCAATCCGCAATCCTTGATCTTCAATCCGTAGTGTGACACGGGCTTTAGACATATTAAGATCTTACATTATGACAAATAGGACTGTTTTATGTGAAGAAAATACTTTACTGATTGTTTACTTTTTGTTTAGCAGATTCATATCGTTCAGTATGTTCATATTAATAGATCGCTATATTTTACTACACATCAGCTATATATTTGTGACTACTTCCTCAGTAATGAGAACTTTTTTCTCACATAAATATTTTAATAAATTACATATGCAAATATTATCAATATATTATACTATACATCAGCTATATATTTGTGACTACTTCCTCAGTAATGAGAACTTTTTTCTCACATAAATATTTTAATAAATTACATATGCAAATATAGCACCATGATTTTATTCAAACATATTAGATTTGCGCTTTCTCAACTGACTGGTAAATATGTCGTGTAAATGTTGCATTTTTGGCCATCAGTACGATCCTTCAAATATGTATACATATATGTGTGTGTGTGTGTGTATGTGCTCCACACTGTTGTATTCGTAAAACAAACGAACGCGCACATTTGTACTCCTATTCAGCGTGAACTCGTGACATTTGTCGTTGCAAGAAAATACGCTTCTTGAATGGAACGGGTCCTCATTTCTGACTTTCGTACTATTCTCTCTTTGTGACATCAGCAATGCAGAATTCTGTGTAAAAAGCGAACTCTTAGCAGAACTTTATGCAAATTAATTTGCGAATACTTATAAACGAGAATGCGATGTATTCCACGACTTATTTGAGATTGCTGCCACTTCGCAAGATTAGATCGCAATTTATTTGTTGAATATTTAGTACAAGAATGGAAGACAGTACGTGCGAACTAGAGACGAATGGTGCTCATGATGATATACCAGAGACTAAATTTGTAGAGGTATATATTTGTGTATATTCTTAAGTACATTGTCTTTAGTACGTTACTGAAGGTTAATTTAAAATCCCGAATCATATAACCCCTTGAATGTGTATGTACACGTATCGTAAATATTTCATCATGTTTCCCGATCGTAAACTAAACCATCGTTTGTATTGTATAAGTAATCCAATTGCTCGTAAATCTTCATACGTGCGACTTTCTCATAGGAAGAATATTCCGAACGTATCATATACCCGGAAGAGCTAAATAAATTCTTGCAAAATCGTATTTGTGTAAGTATAATTCTAACGTAGACATATGTGTATAACTGAGGAATAAAGATATTATTTAAAGTGAAAATGTGATCTGTTGAGTTTTTTCAGCTTATTTACAACTTCCCATTTCTTTTATTAAATTCCTTGTAAATAAATATTGAAAAGAGAGGCCTATGTCCTATGTTCTAAGGCCTATGTCCTTATAGGTGTGGTAGACAATATTTTTATTTCGTTTATACATCAGTCCTCCTAATATAATAATTAGCTTACCGCCATGGCCATACATAATATTTATGTAACAGGATTTAACGGCGGAAAATGAGTGTTTACGAGGCGCATTTGAGCAAGCGGAGGAGAAGATGCGACAATTGTCGCAAGAGAAATTAAATTCGCGAAATACGGTAACGGCGAGGAAAAAATCGACCGCGTCAATTGAGCTTAGCAAAAAATATAGGAACCAAAGCGCCGAGATAGAGGTGTTGAAGACGAAATGTAAAAATCTGGAAGCTACTTTGGCGGTCAAAGAAGATGAGTTAAAGCGACAAAGGGTGGAATTACGGCGAGTTAAGTCCGAAACGTACAAAAATTCCAGCGGTGGTTAGTTTCCAGATTGTTTCTCCATTTTACGAATATAATGAGACAAGCTGCACGTCTGTCTTTGTTGTAGACGTATTAATGTTGTCGTTCGATTAGATTCATTTAGAAAACAACTCTAAAGAAAAAAGATTTGGTGTTATGAGACGTCTAGCAATAAAGATGAACTATGTCGGTCTTTCTTTCCCAGTACTCGATAATTTAAGTATTCGCTTATTAAGAATTTCTCACTCACTTTTTACAACAGTATAACAGATTTGTAATATTCGTTTTACATATTTCATGTTAATTGTAATTTCGAAGAGAATGCAACTCTGGATAATGGAGAAGACAAAGACTCGGGGGATATTTCGGGTAAATGTGACGACGAACGGGTCAAGTGTCGGAAGAGCAAGCTGCAATGGACTCAAACTAAACTTTGCGAGTCGAGGAATATGTGTGCCACTCTTCGGCAAGAGATTAAGAAAATGCAGAAGGTATTTGTGTTCTTGTCGCTGTGTAAAAACTCGTGAAAATATGTACTCGATAGGTCGGACAAAACTATAATCGAAGACTCTCTCTGGAGAAACTCTTACCTCTTATTTTTTTAATCTAAATCCTCTTCTACGTTTAACGGACGATAGACTAAGAATACAAGTATCAGTTATTGTGCAGCGAGGTGGGCGAAAACGTGAGTGTCACCGCGCTTTCGAGCGTGCCGGGTGGTTGGCGCGGACGAGCCGAGCAAATCCGAAATTTGCAGCAGAAAGTGTCGGAATTGCAGGCGAAATTATCGGAACACGACAAATGCCAGAGAGATTCTTCCGGTAGGCCGAAAAATGACAGCATCCCATCTGTGTGTTTACCTGAATGATTCTTCGTAAATGTCATTTATATCGTGCAAATTATTTCTTGTTATTATTTTGTATCAAATTTATCTCCACGCAAGTCCGGCTAATTATTCGCGATACTCATTGTATGCACACATTCGCATTTATACACGTCTTCTGCAAGATAATTGTCGTAATTTATTTATTTTATCGCAACAAAATCACTTAGCACCCCTCGATCGACAAAATCTGGCTAATCTTCGTATTGCCGAGAAGGAGAGACGGCAACAGATCGAGAATACGGCGAAGGAACTCAGACAAGCGGAAGTAGCACTGGAGACCTCGAAGAGGAAGCTCGACGCTTCTAAGGCGAGAATAAGAGTGTTGGAGCACGAGTTGAATGTCGCGAGGGGAAATATCGCAATACTGAATGAGAAACGATCTCACGATGATCGTCTTATCGAAGTGTTGAACGTTAGTAAATATCTACAAAAATCTACAAAAAAAATCTTGCATGTATGCGTATATTTGTTTGTTAAGAACAAATGCGATTTAAAATACTATATTTATCGTATAGATTATTAATTCCATTGACACATTTGGATGAAAAACTGAAACAGCTTGAGGAAATTGACAAAAAATCGAGAGAGAGAGAGAGAGAGAGAGAGAGAGAGAGAGAGAGAGAGAGAGAGAGAGAGAGAGAGAACCTTGACAACATTTTATACTGTATTAATTATAGCGATACTATATATATTCTTTTTGCACACATTACATATTTTGACGATATCGTGACGTCAGTTGCGAAACGAGAAGTGTTGATGCAGTCGAGCGAATAAAGGATGTATTGCGGACACGTGCCTATTCGATATCGCAAAAAATGTGTCTACAAATGGCACGTAGTATATTGTGGACTTTCCGACCTCGATCCATTGAAATGGTGTCGCGTTTCTAGGGGCGACTGAAGATCGCCGAGGCGAGGCATCACGAGTACGAGGTGGAGGTGCAGAACAAGGAACACAAGATCGAACGTGAGAACGCGAATATCAAGAATGAACTGCGAGCTACGCAATTGCACGTCGATCGATTACGCAGGAGGCTGGAGGAACGCGAAACCGAAATCGACAAGCTAAGGTTTGTGCGAGCAATATTCGTAATTGTGTCGCAGAATTTATTTTAGTGGCGTCCACAGAGTTGTGTCGCACGTGGAAAATGAAGGTGGGTAAAAGCTTATTATCCGAAGACAACAATGAGATTAAATCTGTCCGATAAACAAATAAGTATTTTAGGTATTCGTTTTTAACAAACAAGTACACACGCATTTACTGTACAATTTTAGAAACAACATTGCGTCAGATGAATCTTTCAAGTATCGAGACTCCCTCTGTTCAGACTCCCGGCAGCCCGAAGGACGTCAGGTTAGCCCACCTGTTAGTCCACGATACTTGGGTGAACCCAATGAATATGTGACCTTAGCTTTAGCCGCCGAAGCCGAACGCGTGAGATTATTGGAATTGGTAACTTTGCTCAACCAACGCCTGGACAAGGAGAGAAACGAGACGCTTTCCCTCGAGGTAAGCAATAACTTCAGCATTGTGTTTGCTGAGAAATCTCAGAACGGTTGGTTCGACCAAGAGATTCGTCTAGGCGAAAATTGCGGAAGTGCGACAAATCAATCTAGTAAATTAATACATTGATTTAACAGCACAATAAATCATACTACTAATTACATACTAACTAATTTGTTGGCTTTATGATGAATAACTGAAAATTCGGGTGAGAGAGAGAGAGAGAGAGAGAGAGAGAGAGAGAGAGAGAGAGAAAGAGAGAGAGAGAGTAAATACGATCGTTTGACTGATATTAAACTCGCGTATAAAATGATTCGAAATTGCATAAAAGAAGAAAACAAAAAAATTGAGGATTCTTATTCTTCGGAACTATTGTCCTGGTTATCCCTTTGAAGGAATCTTTGCGTAAAGAAAAAAGGAAATGTGCGAAGTTGGAGTCAAAGTTGCGTGACTCGGAGAAGGAAAGGGTGGGACTCGTCAAGGTGGACACCGGTTACAAAGCGAGATCCCGTGCCAAGTTCACGTCGAGTCTACAAGTGGACGAAGAGTTCAGCAACCCCGAGAAAGTGCGCTTCAGGTAAGTTACGTGAGACCCAACGAAAGATTTTCCAAATCCTGGCGTCACACTGACACAGTTCTCCGCGGTGGAGGACGATTCCGCGCGTTTGACGTTTAGATTCTCGCAGATTGAATCGTAACGTCAAGCTCCCTCGCATGAATCTTCAGTGAATCTTGTTTCTTTCAAATGTGGAATGTCACTCGTGGGAAAACTCTCGTCGTTGCTTGCTCGCTCTTTTCCAGGCGTTTTATCGTTATCTTTGATTACGTTTTGACGTAGAATCGAATTGCTCGAAGAGGAGTGTCTCGCGCTTAAGGCCAGATTAGATACAGTACAGCAGGACAAAGCCAACGATCTCGCCGTGTACAAACGAATGCTCGATCAGGCCAGGAAGGCTTTCAAAGATGCGTGCAGGTAGGTCTGAGCCCTAAACCTCTCGCGAGGCGTGCGCGAGCGAAATTGAAATTCTCTTCAGGAACCGTGCAGGTGTCGAGATATGCACGTATGCCTTTACAATTACAAAGGACAATTGGCTAATCTTACGCGATGCTACTTTCCAACACGGCCTTCTAGAAATAGACTCCTCGTGCAAGAAACACGAACGACCGATTGTCTATTTTTGCGTGCTCGCAGTAGCAGCGGCCGATGTCGCTCCTCGAGAAACGTGCAGTTTAGTTTAAAAGTAGACTCCTGTCAAAATTCAGTCCTTTGCGCACATGATGGACGTCGCAATTGTTGCGGATTATTCGGATTTTCTAGAGTCTCAGATTTCTTCATCGGTCCCCTCAGGATCAAACGTCGTTGTTTGAGAAATGACGCCTGCGAGTCTGGATGTTTAACGTCGATCTCGAGAAGCCCAGCGATCGTTTCTCATTGTCTGCTCATACATGAATTAATTGTCTCTACCTAGAAATAAATCGTCAGCAGCCGGTGGGAGTCGTTCGACGATAACTATTTGACAACGAGAAGGGGCAAGAGGATGAAACCGGCGGCGGAGGTCTTCGGGAAGGAAAACCGACGTGCTTAATCGAATCGTGTGGCCGCGTTGGAGAAACAGCGAGCCAATTCTAAGGACATTCGGCGAGGAGTTCGTTAATCGAGCAGACGAGCGCCGTTTTCGACGGCGCGAAAGAAAACGGGGCCAGTCGCAGTCTCGCGATCGGAGTGGATGTAGCAGCAACAAAGCCGCGGCGTGATGATGTAACTAGGACACGAGAGATAAGGTGCAACGCCTCCACGTAAACCCGCGTGACACCGTCGGAGCGAAACTCGTCGTTTCGTTTCCACCATGCGTCGCGTCTCCGTCGTTGTCGTTCTCTTAACACCCCGTCGATGTTTGCTCGGCCAACTCTGTCGTTTGCTCTCGCCATTGATATCGCACTGGCGGCATCGCGGCCGTAAATTCATCCTGTTTCTTCTCTACGTTTCCTGATGTTACCAGCGAGAAGCTAGCAACACGCGACATATTCTCTCAAGCGCGCCGCGTTCGGATCTACTTATGAGAAGTTCGAAAGATCCGGACGATTGGTGGATTCGTGATGCCGTGAATTAAGATGCGTTAATTTTTTTCCTTTTCCTTTTTTTTTTTTTTAGTAGAATAGAGCGTAATTTCATGTGTCGTTATGTGCATTGTATTTGCAGAGTAAAGCAAATTTCTGGCTCGTGGTGGCTTTTCTATACGAGATACGAGTGAGAAGAATTTTGTGATAACTTGTAGTGGCACAAAAATAATGGTATACTTTTGATCTGTACGCTCGTATTTCAGTTCTTGCTTCTCCAAATTGATGAAATATTTAATTTGTGTCTTCTCGATTTACACGACTGTACAATGTCTGCGTGTGTGTACGTGTACGTGTGTCTCGAAAACTAAATCTACGTCGCAAACTACGTTGAAGTTTCCGACGTCCCAGTTGGCGTTAACAAAGCAACAATCGCTTTGTAGCGAAGCGCCTATTTTACATGATGTCCCATCTATCGCGGATACACTTCCGCTAAATATGCTACCACTCAAAGACCCATCGTTGACTTCATTGTCTCTTATACTCTTAGTTTCCTTTCTTATACAAAGTATTTCGACAAAATTGCCCTATAGAAGTAAGAAGTAAGGTGCAAACATGCTGGAGGGAAAGTGATGGTGTAACCTTCCGTTAAATGTGAAACAATGACGTTTACTTACGCGATGAAACCCGTTTACGGTATGAACCGACGAGATTGGACAGAATTTCATCGGTGGCGTTACATTTATTGCATTATATCTGCAAGATCAAATCGTCGAGTGAAATGGAAAATTCGGCAAAAATTCCAATGAAAAGTGACGTCATTTTGTATGTCTCGAATAATCGGAAGTTGTACGGTAATGCGTAGCGCGATTTGTCACTGTCCTTATCGAAGGCGCTTTTCTAGAACGACTAACAGCCAAGTTCCACAGGTGCATATGTGCCGAACGCACACACACACACACACACATATTTCTCTCCCGTTTGAGATAAACGTCGGAAAGAAGAAATAGAGGCTGAATTGAGTACAACGATATTAATAAAAACAGTATCTGCGATTAGAATTACGACACATGCGAGCAAGCGACGAAGGTATCGCTTGGAAAGTCGCTGAAAAATGCGACTTACCAGCGAATACCGTAATTAACCGAATACAAGACGCAGCGTCGACGATCTCGCGGGTGCAGCGAAAACTTCCGTCGTCATGTTGTCAACTCGTCGTCGTCGTCGTCGTTAAGCGAGCTGGGCGTGTTTCCGACGGAGCTTAAGCTCGCCGACAGGTGTGGGCTTTACAGGTGTTGGGCCTCCTGGCTGATAAGGAACGCGCCCGTGACGTCAGATCGGCGCGGGTAGAGTATATGAGTCGACGCCGTGGGACGTCCACGTCACTCGTTCTTGAACCTCCTCGTCCGTTCATTCCGTCAAGTAGTTCGCCGCGAATTTCGCCGTATCGCCGATCGCGATCAGCGTCTTACTGCCGTCAGGATTGTCGTTGGTCAACTCGGCCGAGGACTCGAAAACGGGGATCTACCTCGCGGCGCGAATTCCCCCGGCTCGATCGGATTTCCGCAGGTAAGCCAGATAGGTTGGCGCGGCGCGACAACCTGTCGACCATTGGGATCAAACTCCAGAGTTGGGTCTCGTCGAAGAGAGTGAGCAACGTGTCTGGTTGAAAATTCGACACCGAATGTGGCATTAGGCAACACGAAATCGCCCAAGTTCCGATCTTGTCGGGAGCCAATATTTCACGGTCGTTTCTTTCATTTATCGTGTTGCTCGTTCAGAATTTCGAAATTTAGACCTGGTTACGTCTACATTACATGGTTACATCGGTTGATCGATATGCCGATATGATAAAACGAGGCCATATCATCGGTTTCCCCTCGAAGCCTCTTCATGACTAGTGCTCTTTATCTCTCTTCGTCTTGCCTCCTCTCTCTCTCTCTCTCTCTCTCTCTTCTTTTTTTGGAAATGAATTTTCCCATACGTTCGCTCGCACTCGCTCGTCTTTTCATGTGCAAATTCAACGGGACAATTGCGCGCTTGGGGCGATACGAAACGTACACTTCGCTTTCGTTACGTAACACACAGTCGCGAGGTCGCCGTTACTACTTATCAGTTATGGAAATGATAATTCCGGGATTCGCACATGTCAATCCTAATGATACCAAAGATATGTTTTCTTTTTCGCGGAGGATAACTAGGAACCGTCCAATTTCGCGATTCGATACTGTCGTAATGTGAGGGAGAAACGTACATTTCGCCATTTATCGCG
The DNA here is from genome assembly GCF_003227715.2 of Harpegnathos saltator. Lineage (NCBI taxonomy): Eukaryota > Metazoa > Arthropoda > Insecta > Hymenoptera > Formicidae > Harpegnathos > Harpegnathos saltator. The sequence continues at coordinate 1,823,435 of NW_020230045.1, read as the reverse complement.
CTTCTGTCGCGGCGATTCAAGAACCACATTTTCTTGCACCATCGGACCATCCACCGATCCACATTATTCAATTCGAAGATCCGATTTATCGCATCGAGAATTCACACTATGAATTTTACAGGCGAGTCTTTGCGGAATATTTTTGTATTTTCTTTCGAATGTTGCGTTTGTCGTTCCTTTTTTACCATCTTGTTAGGTATTATTTATGATAATGTTCGCTAATAAAGGCGACTAATTGACTCGACTGACGATAATTAATATGATTATATAATGATGAAATTATGAATCACAAGACAATAATAATTTGCAACACGTGGTAAAACAAAATAGTATTTTAATGTCCTGATTTTTGCTATATGTTCCTAATATAGCTGAGAGAACGATAATGACAACAGATAATGTTTAACATTTCTCAAAATTTGTTATTGTATTTTATTCTACGCAATACACCATTACCAGTTAAGAGCGGTAAAAATCGTTCATTTTTAAAAGATGCATCGACTATTTCGTAACTACGATGTTGCTTTTGGTCTTGTAGAATTTATACGTGCATATTATGGCGCCAGAATTAACGATGTATTAGTAAAATATCTCCGACATATTGATATAAAAGAATGTTTGTAGAAGCTGATATTTAATTAAAATAAATATGTTGATTTTTGCCGTCTACAGCGAATCGTTACAACCGAATGACTTGTCAATGCTCGTCGACGTAATGATGAAATTATCGATCGGTAATATATAAAATTTAACGAGCAAAGACATCATGTAACGCGTTATTGCGGAATCGAGGTTATTGATTGGTTGAAAGAAATAACGTAAATGTAAATTTCTCCAAGTTGGGAAATTTTTAGACTCGACGCGGCGACTTACAAAAAACGTGAGATGCACTTATGTACTTCGCAAAAAATAATTATATACCACGAAAAAAGCTCACATAGCTCGTAGTTTATCTCTTTATTTATCAAGTAATATATAATCAACTAGAAGAAAATGATATGCATGTGTGTGTATTTATTTATTATGCTGAAGAATATTTCATTCAGCTTGTTACTTACATACGATATCGTTTAACTTTAGCTCTTCAAATGTAAAAGTTAATTTTAATTTCAATCTTTGACATTGACTGATATTTCCGGTGAAAATATTTTAATTAAACGAGTCGTCTCAAACAAATGGAGCTGCGGGCAAGACGTAATTCAATCCTATGCAAAATCATAATGCACAATCGTACGCGTTCTCATCTCTCTCAATCGTGAGTTTTCATAAAGTGGGAAATAAACAACATTATTAATTAACAACATTATATTAATAATTTTTTATTTATATAATTTATGAAGCAAAATATTGATGACGTGTGTGCTGCTTATTTTCGAGATATACTGCAATATGTAACACCGTATTATCGTAACATTTAAGTACAATCTGTCTGTAATAGTAACATAACGGAAAAGAAGCGCAAAGTATTTCACGTGAAGCATGAATAATCCTTGAAAAGTAGAATTACTTTTCACTTATAAAGATACGAGGAGCATCACAACAAGGACATGATAACGACGTAGACTTTCGGTACTAGTGTCCTTGATACCATGCAATATACATATATCTTTCTGAGCGAGATAAGAAAATAATGAATTGAAATAAAATCAATAATTAATCAGCCAATCGGAAGAAATGGACTTTCCACGAGGGAACTAAATTTATACGACACATTTGCATTATTTCTGTTTTCGTAGAGAGAGAAAAAGAGAGAGGTTTTTCGCTTTAAAATAGAATAAAATTTTAAATTGCGATATAGCAATTCTTAAAAAAGATTTTTGCAATTTTTGAAATATTAACATAGATAATAAAAATGTTTGAATTATTCCACCATACAGTCCTTCTCCGACGAAACACGTGAAAGACATTTATTTATTTACGGCTGTTAAAACTCTGTGTATATTATTATTTCTAACCCCATCAACACTTGTTAACACGTCAAACATAATATTTTAATTAGTGGATTAATCACTCGCGTCAGTTTTTGGCGCTTTACGAGTTACCATGCGAATTTCTTTGTCACAAGTGAAATAAACGCAAGCTCTAATTTTTATTTTATTTTATTTTATTTTATCTCACAGCCGAACAATTTTACGACAGTTTTCGCGGACTTCCTCGAAACAATTAGCGAAGATAAGATTTTGTTCGTGCGCTCCATCGCATTCATGTGAACACGATCGATATTGCATAGAACTGTGACATCACCAGCGAAAAATTTCAGCGGCGATCTGCTAATTCTGCTGCAGATCCGTTTCGACGACATCAAGAGCGCGATGTCACGAGACATCGAGTCGATCGCTCTCGCTTTTTAATTAACACAGGTGTCAGATCCCTTATGCTCGCACGTTAATTAACACACAGGTATCTCAGACTGCGTCTTGCGGCTTCGCCGGTCCTTTTTTTTTCTCTTTTCCGAGCAAACGTTGCGACAATTTCGCGTTCCGTAATGACCGTGCGCTGCCTACTATTGCAGTCGACAAAACACAGAGGGAGAGAGAGAGAGAGAGAGAGAGAGAGAGAGAGAGAGGGGGGAGAGTAAAAAAAGAAAAAAATGTGTCGTGCGTGGACGGACTAAAATCGATTACGTAATACAAGCGTGTAGACCGACAGAGGAGACGTGCAGCCACTTGTAAATTAACGCGGTTGTAATTAATGCAGGCCGCTGGCAGCTCGCACGAGCTAAAGCGCGCGCAACGTCCCGATGCGCGACGTTATGCGTGCGCGCGTGCGCGAACGCGCTTTATTAAAATTTACTACTCGAGTATTATTGCCGAGGTTGTCAGAGGATTTTCGGTAATACCACGAAGCGAGTCGCCTCGTTATCGCCTTATCGTATCGCCCGCTGATAAGGTGCAATCGCGACTCTCAAAGACGATACTTCGCACTCGCGCGTTTCAACGCATCGTTTATCAAACGGTAGAAAACTAAGCGTTAACGGCTAAGCTGCTTGAATATTGAAGATTTGAATGAAAAATTTTGGTTCGCATGCGCGCGACGCATGTGCGACACGTGTTAAATATTACCGCTAAGAGGGATATTTTGTTCGCACTTAACACAGACCGTGAAGAAAACATTTGATAATCACACTATCCACGTAGAGCGCCAGAGTGGCTTTTCACTCGTTTCACTCGTGGGTTTTCGAATTTGTCGAATCTCTCGCGGATTTTCGACCCTTTCAAAGTGGTAAAAAATTCCACCGTTTTTGCAGAAATATGCCGCTTCGTTATTGAAAAATGTTTTCCCACAGACAATTTCCCATCGTGTGCGTGAACGATTCTTTTAATTACGATAATTATTACGACGATTATTGTTTTCTCGTTTCTTCGGCCTGATATAAACGCGGGGACATGCGTGAAGAATGCGAGGAGCAATTTCTAAAGCGCAAATCATATTTCAACAGCTCTCGCGCTGCAATCACCGATTCAACGGCTGTTTAAGCAGTTGCTTGTAACCAGTGAAAATGTCATCTGAGCAAATAAAACGCAGACTGATCTCGCTCCATCGGGACGGTCGCGACGTTCGTTTATGTCGCGAAGGTTTGTACGTGGATTAGTCGAAACACGTTAATTACAGGTGACGTGAAGTTGGTATCGGGTCGGCTAATAGTCGCACCGCGCGTTTCGTCGCGAGCGATCTTACGAGGGTCGGATGCTAACTACCTTGCAATTTCATCGGCCAGAAAGAGTTAAAAATATAAGAATAACATTAGCATCTCTCTCGCAAGATCTCATCCTTATTATACTCTTGAATTTTCAGCAAGCGGATTACGCGGATCACGAAATTATCGCGATGTAGACGATCATGGAAGCAATATGGATTCAGAATAATCGACGGATTTATACGTTTAAATTTTTCCGACACAAATATTCTTTCTAAAGAGACGAGTCTTTAAATAGAAAATAAAAATTCTTGTGGTATTGAGAGAAGAAATCTGAAAACATTTTGATCGCGAATTCCACGCCCCGCAGTTTGCATATATGAATTTTTATCGGCTTGATGGAAATATCGTGAAAAAAGTTCAATTTTACGATCAATTTTAGGGGACACCGAACTGCACACACATGGTTTCTCGTGCTTCGCGGCGTCGTTGGGAGACCAAAGAGAAGTGTTAACGAGTCGTGGCACGAGCTGGTAGCGGAGCGGTTATGTTTGCGGTGCAATCAGGTGGCGGCGCTAAAGAGGAAGAGGCTGCTCGCACCTTCCCGATAACGAGACGTGCCGCTAAGTTCGAGCGGCCGCAACTTTTGCGCCGCGGGGGCTGTCTTCTTCCGTGAGTCGAGATCGTGGATCAACTACGCTGCTAGCAAATCTCCGACATTAGTCGGCGCATCGCAAACGAAACGGTACCGTCGAGTTGCGCGAGTGAAAACGATAATTATTCGTATTGCAGTAGCGAGAAAGTAAACAAATAGTCAAGATTCAGGCGCAGCAGCAGCAGCAGCAGCAGCAGCAATTACAGTTGGAAGAAGGCCGAGAATTAAGATCCAAAGACTGAGAGCTGAGAAATCAAAACTGCCCGGAAATATTTGACTTTTCAAAAGTGAGGGTGTCTGGAATTTCGTTACCGCTGACAAAAGAATGTTATCTCGCGGATTGATATCGTTAGGTAAGGAAACACGTACTGGTCATATCGTAGACGATGAACTTTCGCTCGTCGCCTTTCGCGCTCGTTTAGAACATTGATAATCAACAAGTGTGAGTTGCCGGCAAATATCCACGTGGCCACAGTAGCGAGTTAATATCCCGTTGATGAGGTTCCCCAGTGGCTCCCATGTTACATGGTGCGTAATGTAATGTGGCGGGTTGCGCATATAACAACTTGAGCGCGATAACGGTTATCGCGCAAAATTTATTGAAGTTGGTAAATAGATTTCTTTCCTCCGAGACAATTCTTTCGTGCGTACGCGATAAACGTTATAGTTAGCGCTGCGCAGGCTGTGTGTGTGTGTGTGTGTATGTGTACTAATTATTTAAATAAGATTTCGTCTGTTGATGATTATTATAGATAATATGATTTTTTCATGCGATGTTACTCGATCATCGCTGAAAGGAAATGCAGGACAAAGGTGAAGCGTTTGCTATGAAGAGAGCTATCCATCGACAGTATGGTAATGATAGACACTGTCATGGAGTTGCTCTCTTTGTGGACGTCGCTCGATACAACGTTTCAACGATTAATCCTTTATATCCTCGTGCGAAAATAATTTACAAGGAAGGGGACGAGTTTTCGATATATCCGTACTATTCCGACGTGTATGGACGTTTACCGATTTATACACGTGATTATACTTGTGTATTTTATGGATAATTTCATTTTTATTGTAATAAACGATACGTAATATCTACTAATATATATGATATACTATATTCATCATATTATAATGATACAGCACACGTAATGATATGACTCATCAATAAACTTATAATTTCTCACTTCACCGATCTGATATTTGATCTATTGAACACATCGATCGCGCGATATGCAGAGGTGTGCCTCTCTCATTTCCGCATTTCAGCTTTAGCTTTAATATCGCGCGGTGGAAAACAAGCAATATACTGCCAGATTTAGCGTAATAATAATCGCATACCTCTCGATGCAACTTTTTCCACGGAATTTGTTCTCGAGTTTCGCTAGTTTGTAAAAGTTCTCTCATTTAGTTTTATATCGCACCGCGTTACAGATTTCTGCGACAAAGTGAAATTATTCTGACGCGGTATACGAGGCTCATTAGCGAGTGATGGCGCGTTTATAAGTTGAACGAAAATGTTTGTACACCTTCGTGAGTCATACTGTGTACGTGGCTTTATGTAATTATTGTAGCTGCTATCCTTGACGCGTGCAGATCTACGGAAGTCGAGCCTCCGCTTCGCGGTTATACGACAAAAATTGCACCATCCGCGAGTCTATTAAAGCCGATCCCTCACCGCTTCACGGTCGCGCCGCGAAAATTGCGCGACACGCCACAAAGGGTTAATGCTTGCGCGTACGCGCGGTTTATTGCGTCTCCGCGGCGCGATTCAATAGCGCGCCACGCTATTGCGTTTTATTAGTTGTATGAATAGTGTATCGAAGTGCCGTGCTCGATCGATAGCCATAACACTTCCTACAGGTATAATCGCGAAAGGGAAACCGGTGAACCCGGAGGGACGACGACCTTATCGCTGATTACGACCAGCGTGACCATCGGCGACAGAAGTGCGGGACGAGGATTCGTCGCGGTGTTCTTCGCCCCGCGGACTTGCGGCGATAAAAATCTTCCTGTGATTATTAGGACTTGAATGCCGATGATAGAATTAGATGCTGTAAATTCAGCTTTCAGAAACACGGCGATAAGCGCCGGAAATATCGATCGAGGAGAAGTTCTTCCGTTTTATTCGTTCGCTTCAAGTCCTGTTGATTCTTATTATGAATATTGAAAATTATAACATATATGGTATGTAAGAAAAAGAAATATAGGTAAAATAAATCTGTACTATGAAAGTTGATAAAATTTTTATATTAGGGTCTTTTATACGAATAATTATGGTAAATTATCTTAAAATTAAGTTACTTAATCCCTTAAAGAGCAGCTTTTATTACATACAGACTCACGGTTATACTTACTTCGCCATCTACATACGTTAATGGAAAACCTAAGGAAAAGTTTATAGTTGGTTAATAATATGATGCGATTTGTAATGATTCAAAAAACTATTCTCGGTACCGTCATGAGTATCATAGATTTAACTGCAATATATTTTTAACAAGCAAAACAGCAACGAATAATATTACTATTACTAAAACAGTGCTGATAAAATAGAACTCTGCAGCTTTGCATGAAATTCTATTCTGATGAGCGCACATGTGTAAACGTGAATCTGTTTTGCCCGTTAATACACGAGCTCGATTAAAACGATTACTCATTTAATGAATGTCGTATCAAGATGAGAGATCTTTCAGTACACATTATACATTAAACAAGATAATAGCAAGCCTATGCAACGTTTTATTCCATGAAAAACACAAAATATTTCCTCGGTTTGACAGTCAAAGTTTCAATTCGACGAGTTGCGGAAACATAAAGGATCGACGGAGAATCTTGACCGATTTATCGATAATTCCGGCCATTAGTTAAATCGCATTAAACGCGCATTAAGCGTGTTTACAGTTCGGAGGTTAAAGGCTAATCAAAACTGTCGAAACAGCGCACCTTCCGAGACACCCAATGATTAATGGACCGGCTCCCTAAGAGGATCCTAAAAAAGACGCGCGTGCATGCGCTTGGAACGGCCGGAGGCGTGCTCCATTTTTAATTCGCTTCACCAGGAATCGCAGACCGCCGACGCTGACGGCGGTGACTGTCAGTAGGCCGGCGTCATGTCTGCTATTATTCGACGAGGCAGAGGAGAACCGGGCTCAGTCGCGTGATAAACGTGGAGCACCCAGGTAGGTGTGTGCGCGCGCCTGTACACGATCATCAAGCTCGGCGGATCCTGGATGTGCGCGGCACGCTTTTCTCACGCCGGGTTTATTGAAAAAAAAAAAAAAGGAAAAAAAGAAATCGGTCGAGTGATCGGGGGAAATTCGCTCGCCGGCCATTCATACCGATTGTGCGAAGATAGTTCAACGGTCTCTTCATCTCCCTCTCTGTCCTTCGACTTTGATCGCTGTTTAACTTCACGAGAGAAACTTTGTACTTTGCGCTTGTCGATGTAGGCAATCACGCGTGAGAAAAGTATAAAGTAACGCGATGTAATGTATTTGGTGTCTAATCAGTGCTTTTTGTAAAAGAACGATGTATAACGGTTGCTATGAATAATTAGTGCGCATGCTGCTATCGATGTGTATCTTCGAGGAAGATGTCCGAATTGTAATAATTGCAGTATGTATCTGCGTACGTATCGCGAACGAATCGCCGGGCTCTTTCGATTTTAACTCGCAACGTGCTTTCGCTCTTATTGAATTAGTTTGCAACTGACGTTATTGGTGCGTGAGTTCGTCTCAAATTATCTACACAGTCGGTGCGCACGGCCACTAGTAGACCGAGACCACCGTTAATCCCGAACAGTATAGTGTTTACTCCTGTCCCGAATAAAAAGTATCTCGCACGCGCGGGTACTTTCCAACATTTGGATAGAAAGAGATTTCACCTAGTCTGTTCCACGCGCTAAAATGTTGCTTCGGTAGAGGCTTTGATCCGGCTGAGGAAAAGTTTGAATAATTCTAACCCTTATAATATTCTAATTCTTATAATATTAAGTCGTCTTTGTGAAATCTCGCGAGGTCAAAATGAGACAGTAAGGAATATTATTTTTCTATATAGTAGAAAAATCTTATTTAACATTTAATAATTAAAGATCCTCATATCGTACATTCAGTAGGCATTCAGTAGGGTTTATATGCAGATGCAGATTAAAAAGAACAATATAAAGCCGTTTGATTGGATATATAGTAATCTAAAAAATGTATAAATTTTATACATCAAATAACTGATAAAACACATCAAACTATTCTTCTACATTGAATTTTGAAAATGAAAACATTTGATCATTCTAGAGTTAAGAATTCACAAAGATTCAACCTCTCGCGTTCAAGCAATGCGTTGAATAATACGTGTTGCTTTTTGCGCCTAATGTTAGCTAACAGCGCATAAAATACGTTCGATCTGTATTCACATTCCGCATCTGCTCGCGAATGTGGCTGCGCGCGATTTCCGCACGACAATGTCGGAAACGTGGTTTTCGCGTTAGTGAAATAAATCAAGCTAGCCGCATTTAGCACTAGATGCGCAGTATGAGTACGGGTCCGTGAATTTACGTAGTGACGAGCAATAGCCCGAAAGCGGCCCGAAAATGAGCTTGCGCTGGATTCACGAGAATCTGGAAGCGCCGACATGCGATGAGGAGTGCAGCGATATCGACGACAGCTGCAGCGACGACAGCTACGACACGGACCTGTCCTTTCACGAGGACAACGAGGTGACGACAGAAAACAGCAAAGGAATCACCCGTGACAACCGGAAGAAGAGGGAAACCAAAAGACCACCGACCACGACCGTCACCTTCGACGAGAACGGGTACGGGCAAGTCTGGACTCGTGATTAAATCGCGAAAATGAAGAATCGATCGTGACGTCAAACTGCGCGATCGGTCCGAGTTTCTCCGAGTGCGTTCTCGCACGCGTGTATGAATGCAATTGATATAAAGGAACATGTCCCAATATGAAATAGACAAATCGAATGAAACTAGCTGCTGGAGCTGTGCACGCTTGGAGCATGAAAACGACGCTATTTAATTCGTACGCGCTACGAATCTTCCGGTGCAGCGGTGAAATGTGTAATTCCCGTAAATGGACGAATTAGCATAATTACTGGAACAAGGTAAAACGCATCGACCGTCACTGGATACATGGGGGACACGTTTGTCTACCTAGTCGCCCTCCAACACACACGTTCTAATGTACATTCATTGATCACTTGACTCGATTAACTTTCTGCTCCATATCGCCGCAGGGTCAGCAGATGCACTAGGTGTAGTTTGCGTTAATAACGGTATATCAAACGAGCGCGCGCACGCTGCCGTACGCGCCGTCGCGACTATAATTTACCGCGAATTGCGCAACGTTTCGCCGCTGCGTAACGCGTTATGCGAAATTATGATTGACGCTGCGGCGGATTCGTCGGGATGCAATTTGCACCGTTCGGTAGAAATGTTCGGAAGCACCGTCTCGCCCGAGTGGGAAACCGAGCGGAGCGCTGCTTTTATGAGTTATGAGTTTCCCTCGTAGTGGAAATTTTCTAGTGTTACATAAGGAAGAAAATGTCCTTCGGAACAAATTGATATTCGAGAAAATAACAGATCATATAATTGCGATGATACTCGCGGGTACGTTCGCACGCACTCCTCGACTATTCTCTTAGACGCACTCGTTGGCCGGTTTTAAAATTATCTTGTAAAACTGCGCGCAGTTACCACAGCAGGAACAAAGCGAGTAAGTTAATGCTAAGAATATACGGTAACGGAAGGGATGATGCTTCTTTCTTGCTGAGATATCTTGAAAAATACGAGAGTGGTAGAAGTGGTGTATCTTTGGGGGGAGGGGGGGGGATAAATATACGAGTATTTCGTATTTCTACACGGGCAAGGATATTTTTAACTTACTTTGGATTAATCAAGATGGAATGGCGAACATCTGCGAGTCAAAGTTAATTTATTAACTTAACACGATCGAGTCGACCTGTGAAAGGAAGTTACCTCCAATTATGAGATACACAGAGAAAAACGTCTGGTTGAATGAAACGATTTTCTGCTGAAATATAAACGGTTCAGAAACGGTTCCGGTTGAAGTGATCGGAATTCAGTCGAAATTATCAAGGTTTCATTTCACAAACAGAATTCTGATATTCTCAATCGAAACATTCTCTTTCCACCAGGAAATTTCTAAATTATTCATGCTTCACCAAGAAATTGGTTTAGCCGACCAAACATTTTCCCCCGTGTACAAATTACAATTCAAATTGATTAATGATACATAATTCCATTCGTACACGTAATGCATGTTTACTACTTCACACACGTTTACATCTTCGCGCAACGTGTGTGTAAATGTGTCCGCGGGAGGTCATTGGGCATACCTTGTAGACGAAGCCATGTAAAATTAACTGCGTTAACGTGTACTTTCTGACGATGGCCAAGCTGTTCGCGTAACTCTCACACAAAGCCTATTGACATTTCGTTTCCTCCCCCCGAGAATCGGTTTAAAATTAACGAAGTGCGAGAGCGCGCCTACGGTACGGCGCGGTGCGCTTCATTCACGCGGCTTGCTGACCTGGAAAACCGGTCGACCTATATATTTTCCAGCGTCTATAACGGCGTGAACACCCCTCACGGCTGTGAGAAAGACGCAACCCTAATAGCCAGCTGCTTCAGAAATACGTTATGCTTAAAAGTCCTAAAAGCTAAAAGAGGAATATCGAAAAAAATACAACAAATACATATACGTTGCATGTCAAAAGATGTCAGGGGTATGCAAATGTTATATCGAGACTCGCACTGGTTCTATTTTTTATCTGCGTATTAATCTTTTTTCTGACGCGATTGCATTGGAAACAAATCTCTCTCTCTCTCTCTCTCTCTCTCTCTCTCTCTTTCTACGTCATATAATATGTATAATAATTAATCTTTTTTCCTGATGCGATTGCATTGGAAACAAATCTCTTTCTTTCCCTCTCTTTCTATGTTATATAATATGTAACTATATAGTAGTCACGTAGGTAACTTATGGGCTATCCGATTGCAATTATAGGACGCCGCGTAACGTCGACGCCAAATCGCGCAAGTATTTGCCGTACGTGATATGGGACCCTCGGCAGCCGGCGAAAAATCCCGCCTACGATTGCCGTGCAATAAAACTGTATTGTCGGACTGGGTATTATCTGGCAATAACACCGTCGGGACGAGTACGTGGATTATGCGGCAACAATGAGTCGCACGGTAATCCCCCCTCCCTCTATTTCTTACGAAATATTTAGCGGAATAATAGCGATTGGAATATCCTGAAATTAATGTTCCAGAATATACGCGAGACATATATTTTATTATTATTTTAATTCACCGTCATTATTGTTGTTATTATCATTGACATCGTAAATTGTCATTGTTAAAAAAGTTCTTATTTTGCAGCTGTACTTCACGTGACACCGGTGTCGTTTGGAGTTATCAAAATACAAAGCGTCGAAACGGGGCTATATCTGGCATTCAATAAGAAAGGCCGATTATACGGAGAGGTAAGAATAAGAAAATATTACGTCTTGGCTACTAGAATGTAAAACTTTGCAAATGTTGTCTTTCGACGAATATTCTTACTCCATGGTTATAAAAAAAGTTTTCGCTATTGAGAAACGTGGAATATAAACCATTGTACGATATTATCCGCGTCTACGAAATTTTGTGCATCGCGCTTTGTGAAATTCTGTACGGCATAATAAATTTTCCTCGACGACTTTATGCGCAAACTGTTTCTCACGACAATTTTACTGAGTATAATTCTACCTAATTTCTAACAACAGAGATAAAAATCGCAGTAAAAAAGGAAGAAATGCCTTTCAGGAATTGTGAACGATTCAGAACGATCGTTGAGACCTATCGTACAAAACTTTTTTAAGTAATTACGATTTCAGGTGAATGTGACAAATGACAATACCGAATGGGAACAGTGGAGCATCGGCTCCTACGACGCATTTCGATCGCGCAAATATGTACACTATGGATGGTGGATAGGAATAAAGAAGAATGGACGAGCGAAGCCGGGGCCGAAAACGTCCTGGGGGCAAAAAGCGATACAGTTCTCGGCTATTCAAGAGGATTAATCGGTTGGACGAGGAAGGTTCAAGAACGCGCGCATGCATGTTTCGCGATGTATACTTTTTATCTTCGATGACCACGCGTGTTTCGAACGTTACGCAGTCAGTCAAACTTCCCGGAAAGGAGTGTAAGACGGGACAGTGATGAATGAATGTTCTATGAGGAAAGAGATGACACCGATCGATAAGAAATAAGGAATTTGTTCAGACGGAAAATCGAGAAAAATGACCAGCCAGTAACACGTTCCAATAGAATATAATGTTTATTATAACACTGTGTCACTCAACAATGGGATAATTTGGGATTGTGCATTCTGCTTGTGCCCTCAAACTGAAACTCTATCGCAAGTCGCAGTTTCTCTTCATTTTGCAGTAAATATATATTTGTTAACATATATCAATCGCCAAATCGATACGCTTACAAGCAAGATGATTGCATAATTTGTGGTTTATGTAACTTGAAAATCGTTCCGTCGTAAACAGCGAAAAATGGCGGCCATCTTGCTTGTAGCGTATACGCGAATATCAATTTGTCATAATATATTATAGCATATTATAATTGTATATAATTATACGTCATCTCTTTTGTACATCTACATACAATGCATATATGTATAAATATGTCGAAATTTTCAAGCAAAAGTTTTCTATGAAAAAAGAAAACATTCTCCAACGCGAGAAGTACGTGACTTCGAATGCTTCAATATTTAGTTTTGCATTGCAAACGTGAAGTGTGCATGTCGAATAAATTTTTGAAGATTCGGATAAATGCAAAGAATAAACGATAAATAATTAAAGTTACCAATATGTTTTAAATAAATAATAAAAAATACAATTATCAAATTATTTAAAGATTCTTCCGCTTCCATTTTTACTTTACATTATATACCCGCTAATATGGAAAATATTCGAGGTAAATAAATCATATTATCTTTGACAGACGGTAGAACGATAACAAATATATTATTCTTATTAATTTCATAGGAATTAACCTAATCCTAATAAAATTAATCGTGTTTCGTATGGTATATAATAATAATAAATTATTATTTAGTAACGTTTCCTTCTTTAAAAATTTACTAAGTATTTATATTTTAAAGATTGTGAAAAAGAAAAACTGTTTTCTTCAGAGGTGCATAATAATAATTATAAGCATTCCAAGCGTGTTTTCAAGTCACAATCACAGTGGATGCATTATAAATAGTCTTAATTATAAAAAAAAATATTTTGATTATTCGGCTGAGAAAAAGTGGAGTTTTTAAGGGATATTCCTTCTCCTTCATAAGAAATATGTACAAGCTAACAAAAGCAAATTAAGCAATATATCGACAGATACTTTTAAAAACATCGCGGTGTCTTTTGCTAAGCTAAAATCTTGTAATTAAGCGCGCGTGCGCATATACTTTCCAAAACAGTCGAAAGAATCACAATTATTTCAAGATCACTGTAGCTTGTTTACAATTTCTCTAAGTTATTTAATTATTTCAGTATTTCACTTCTTCTTGGTGTTAGGACTTGTCGACTGAAACACACTGGATGCTGACATTAAATTCTCAATGTACTGGCTCAAAACTTGGTTCTCACTCCTTAATTTGAGATTCTCCTCCTTCACACTATCCACTCTCTGTGACAGATCTAAATGGGACACACATATTCAAATTTTTGTAAAATTTTCAGCATAAATTTCTTTTCTCTATTTCTTTTCTACTTTTTACTTTTCAAATCTGCACATACCATCTAAAGTATTTTGCAGTTCAAGGACCTGTGCGATCAGTCTAGCTTTCTCTTCTTGCTCATCTGGGCTAATGTCTGGATCTAAACCTGTAATTAATATTTTTGTGTTATATTAATATTTAAAGACTATGATGTATAATTCTCACATATTAACCAAATATTACATTAAAATTACAACTTCTTATATGAATATATGAAATAAGAAAGATTAAGAGATAATCAAAGTCTTACTTACTTGATATTATTTTCTTAAATTTACAAATGAATGAAATTAATATTATGCTTATTCATTTTAAAAAGTATAAAACATGAAAGCCATGCATCTCTATAATAATATGTGATAAGCTTACAATATCAATACAATCACTTACTATTTGGACTACAGCTCCCATTAGTAAATGTCGATGGAATAGAATCCATACTACGTCCTCTGCCTAATGCATCTGATATATGTGAGGCATTATCCAAAATTTCTTCTTCTGGTATTATCACTGTCAAAAATGTGCAAGAAATAACCCCAGCCAGATGTTATTTCATGAGAAAAATAGCAAAGGAATCAAAGTTCAAAAATTTAAGCACATAAATTATAGCATGGAGTGCATGGAACATGAACAAATACTAACCAGGTCACCTAAGTGAAATAATTTGTGAAAAAAAGGTTAATCAAAGGTCTAATTAGTGCTTCTTATTCCTTTCATTGTATTAAATGAGGTTTTAGCAGCAAGACAAAGTACATATCACAGCATATTTAATATTGAACATAAGATGCATACTTCTCTCTCAACCCAAATTTTATGCTGATATCAAATACGATATCGTAATTAAGATAAATGAAAACGACAATCGCACAAGTACAAAATCAGAGAAATGCTAAACTTATTGAAAAATCAGTATAAAGGCTTAGTTCATGCGTGAGGTAGGTTATGATTCATTAATGAATACAGGCAATACAAGAGGCAGCCGTTGGGGAATGTCGCAAAATACAACTCCAAAATTCTCACCTTGAGGATCATCGTCGGCTAATGGTATACTGTTCATGTCATCCTGGAGCTTGGCTGTCATCGTTGCTGACATTTCGACGGCGGTTAGGCACGTAGCAGTGAAATCGCATGCGACGCAAACCTGCGCGCAACGATAGACTTGACTTTATCGATCCCCGACGCGACCAATCGAGAGTCGCGATATTTCCTTCGCGGCGCCGTCAGGCTTGCTTATTATGAACGGCAAATAGACTTAATTCGAAAATTGACTATAATTCCATTTTATGCGTCATTACACACTTTTCTCGCGACCCGCGGAATGTCGATATTTATCAAAGCCACCATCACGGCGTGGAATGCACCGAAAATGCACCAGCTAGCAGAGGTGACGCGCAAAGTCGTATACACGTTTTCGCAAGAGTTCCGATAACCTAGATTTTGTCCGAGGCATACGTCACTCTCACGAGCGATAGCGTTTGTTAACAATATCGTGTAAGTTGACAGAGTTATTTTTAGACGAATTTTTTTCGCTTTTTTTGCGCCTTCGATACCTGTTTCGTTATATATACGTTCTGCACTTGTTCCGCTTTGGACGCGGAAAGTGCACGAAAATGCACTTCAGAGCAGAACTTCTATGGAAGTTGTGACGCTCTATAAATTAACATTGCGTAAAACGCAATAATAACTGCACTCATTAACGAGACATTACCGAAAGATATTACCGAGCGTGTGTCTGTAAGATGGATGCGATCGTCTTGGATAATTGAAAAACGACTTGACCGATCATCGGTGACTAAATGTGTTGACGAGGCGACGTACATCATTGTAATAAGTGTAAATCATTTCGGTGTATAGCGGGCATACAACAATACGAGTTCGATATATTGAATTAGAATAATTACCTGGGTATTCGATCGGTTTATCAATGGCTGCTAATGCAGCTGTAATCCACCATCGATAACGTGAGTAACCTAAACTCGAGCGACTCCACGTTGCAGTTCGACGGCGAAGGCAGGCTAACGGTATTTGCTGCACACGACACGACACGCGCATAAGCAGCAAACTTCAAGCAGTCGATAAATCAATCAATCATAACTGAGGATTTTGAAATATCATAATACTCGACTGTGATTGGTCGCTTGACTTAACATTGGGTTGCAGTGCTCGCGCAAACGTATATACTCTGCCATTTTGACCGAGGACGGAGGACCGGGTCAACAGGTATTTTTACACGGTTGTGAGTACTTGTAATAATAAATAGCAAATTTAATGCACAATTGTTCAGATATGCACGTTGGATAGCCGAAACAACACGTAGCGCGTCGGTGCTTTTCGCTTATCTCCTCATTAATAGATATAAATCTTTATTCAAATGTATAACGATTGTTCGTGGCGTCCTTCAGCGGTTGCGCTGAGAAGGTTAGAGAGAGAAGGTTAGAATTACCGAGACACGAAAGGTTATAAGCGCCGGATTTCGAAGTATTTCAGTACGAGTACCATAGATTTCTGATTACTTACAGTCCTAGTTATAAAGCGTTGTTACTATAAAATGATACATACAAACATGCAATAATAGCAAAAGTTCAAAAGGCATCTGGAAAAGATTAGGGGCGTGTTATTCGACGCGAGACCATGGCGTCATTTAGAAACGCTCGCGTCGTCTGATTTATGGCGGTCAATTTCGCACACGTTCTAGAATTATTTCAACGCGTAATCGTTAGATATGAGTTAGGTCAGGCTTGCCGCCGAAACCCGTGTTCTACGTGAAATATATAGCGATCGCCCTTTTTATTCACAAAAGCGAAAGGCAGACGAAAAATACGTAGAGGAAACAAAAGTTCCAATTAAAACAAATATATCTTGACAATATTTTTTTTTCAACGAAGATATAAATCACTCTGCTTCGCTCACTATCGCTTACGTGTTCGTCATTGACTTGGGAGGGTCGTCCCTTTCGTTGGAGCTTCATCCGCCTTGATCTCTCCGCGAATGTTTCCATCGTGTAAATCATCGTTTATCGCGGCGAATCTCACGGGTGACCTAATAATGCCTGTTTTAAATCAACTTTTCGACGGGTCGGAGCTAAAACGATCGCGCTGCCGTCCTCGTGTCCCGAGGGATGATCCGGGCATTTGCAAAATGAGAAAAAATTGCAAAGGGTGAACGACGCGAGATGGCGGAAGGCGCGGAAATAAACGCGACCCGATTTTAATCCCGGCCAGATTAACGAAGCAGTCGCCGCCGACGACTTTCGGCGGGCATTTTTCATTTTTAAACGGTGGGCTAGGGCGTGAGGTGAGGAGTTACAGAGTACGAAGCACGGAGGATCGGAGGGCGGGTGGGCAGGTGGGAGGTGCAATTTGCAATAAAGCAAACGGCGGCTGGCGATCGCGCGGCTTTATCGGCCACCGGGGCCTCTAAAAGCGCACTCGCCAGCCCCGCAAATTGCTCGTCGCGAGATTTTATCGAGCCGTTTAGCTCCTAACTCGACATCGACGCGCCGTGTCGTGTAATGCATTCCGGTCGAAATACAATTCGCATTATAATATCGCCGTTACAGCGGTCTGTTGTATCGATTTTCGATGGAGCGATGCGTTCTTTTTCGCGTTATTGCAGTAAAACGCTCTCCGCGAGCGGACTTATTTATTCATGCACGAGGCTCGGTTTTCTCGCGACACTGCATGTTTCGGAAAATCATTTGTAACTTATAATTGTTAAATTGTGCGCCGTGAGATGAGATTCGAGAGGATATAATCACGCGAAGATCTCTCATTTGCTCTTTTTGCAACCACTGCCAATGTAAGCAGCTCGGTGGAACGGTATTTAATGAGTAAACTCCATAACTTGCTCATTTGCATAACTCATGGTTTATTCTGTAATAATGATTTAAAATCTTTGCGCAATATCGTCCGTTCTCCAAGCCCTCTCTTACCCGTGTATCCAAATTAAATGGTACAATTTACTCGATCGTAGAATTTACTCGAACATCTGAATGACAGAATTAATGTAATTTTAATTTTGGCACTTCCCTCTGTCTATAATTTAAATTTGGGAATTCTATAGCATTTGCAATTAAGTCTCTCAAAAGTGAAGAGTTACGTAAGGTGAGCTCTGCCTTTGTGTTACAAAAATTCAAATACGTTGCATTTCTTCGTGAGAATTCATATTTGAAAATATAAAATATTTCCATTTTCTTGACAATAACTTGATAACAATCAAATCTGTAAAGTTTAATAATAATAATTCAGCGATAGAAAGTGGTTTCAGTTAAAAAGATCTCCACAGTCGTCTCTCGACCGACACGGGTGGTTTACGCGATTTTATTCGTCCGAGCTGCTTCATTAACATCCGCAAGTTCTATAAACCCCAATTAACGAGGAGCTATTCCCTGTATTATTCCACTCCTACGAACGGTTTCAATCTGATAAGGAATCCGTAATACTCGTGAATCGCATAGCTTCGAGCGTTCGCGCCGCGCCTCGACGTAGTAAGTTCCCGAAGAAGAACTATCCGTTCGTTATACGGAGCTGTAACTTCCGACAAAGTCAAACGGCACCTCGGGGAGGTGGCGATACAACTTTTGATGGGGCACGAAACTCTGGGGGAAAGGTACGCCGCGGAATTTTACCGGGACGGACATGTGGAACTGCTTTTGCGGCAAAGGACACGGTGACTCTCAGAGGGGCGACACACCTTTGTCGATACGTTCGACAACACATTTGTATACGCTTTCGGCACTCGTTAATAATTCTCTTAAAACACCGGTTTCGATGTTGCGCACTGCTCGTGAAACTTTTTGTTTTTTCACTTTGTGGCTTGCGCGATCTTCCTGTTTTGATCTTCTTGTCTAATATAACTTACGATTTACCAAAGAGATTTATATCACGTGCCATGTCGAAAGTTTTCGCATAATCAGAGTAGAAAATCTTATTATCTTAAGAGGTAAATGTCAAAGTCACATATAATAGTTCCCGAGTTATAAGCGATCCAAGTTTGCTAGTGATATAACGTGGATTTCTCAATAGCGTTCTCAAATCTGCAACTGTGCAAGCACGTCTGACATCGATTCGTCATCTGTCATTGATTTTTGCAGCACAGTTCGACATCGAATTTTATAGCTAATTTTGTGTTTTGCTTTCGTACGTGAGATATATGCTACGTACATTGTAATGGTCAACATGATATTGACAAGTTGATTATTGTAACAAAGCTTAACCGTTACATGCGAGTTGCTAAATTTTTTTTTTATTTAATAAAAATTTAGCTAATCGATCGTATATATAATTACCTTATTTTTTTATTTATATCCGTAATAATGAGAATTAGAAGAAACGAAGAAAAGATTTGAGATTTTAACGAAGAGCTTAGTAGTCGGCTCAGTACGATTACCGGGCATCTTTCAGCTCCAGTGGAAGCTTGGCCTTGTTCCTATAGCCGGATAATTCCACGTCCTTAATTTCTGTTGATCTTTGGGGATCAAGGATTCCAAGTTTGCAAGCTGTGAAAGTAAACGGTTTCTTTCTTACTGTAGTAACTTTG
This sequence comes from Harpegnathos saltator, assembly GCF_003227715.2. Taxonomy (NCBI): domain Eukaryota; kingdom Metazoa; phylum Arthropoda; class Insecta; order Hymenoptera; family Formicidae; genus Harpegnathos; species Harpegnathos saltator. Next base: position 1,803,802 of record NW_020230045.1, on the reverse strand, counting down.
CTTTCCGAAACTTTACGGAAAGCATCGTGAGAATATTTCAGTGTGAAAGCACATCTATAATATATTTCGTACAGATAAATGTAATTTATCTTATAGACAAAAATAAGGGGATATATATTATATTATATGAGAGATATATATTTTTTTGTATATTATATTAAATTATATTATATATATGTAGAAAATCTAGAAAAGCGAGATGAAGTGGATATTTCTATATCAATAACCTAAATAATATTCAAATGTGTCTATCAATAATTTTTCAACAAACATGTTTCAATATGATTAATAAGGCTTTATGTGTGCATTATAAATTTTTTCATAAATATGTGCATATCATTAAGCATATTTTTTCAGTGAAATATTTAAATTGTTATGCCCAATAGTGGGACACAAGTATTGCAGCAGTAATAAGTAATTTAGGAATAAATAGATGCAAGTCGCGCATTTTTAATATATAACGCGAATAAATTCGAATGAAATAATTTAATGTAATAACATGCAGACATCTTCCTTTTTATTTATCGTCAAAACGACAATCGATTTAAAGCTCAGCTATTTTAATACGCGGTGCAATAACACCCATGCAATCGGCACAATGCCGCGAGTTCTTTTTTTCGCCGCAATAACGATCGCAAAACGATCTCCGGACGAGGAAAAAAAAACACGTCGCCCGATTACAAACGGAAACGCGGCGTTAATTGAAAAGTTCCGCGTGAAAGGAGAAAAAGAGAAAGGCGGAAAAATACGAGTAAGAGCCGCGGACCCCCCTCGTTTGTGAAACATATCCCGAAAAAATACTCACTCGCGTTTATTGCGGATTCGAGGAGTTGTACTTGTAAAATCCAGCGGAAGATGGCTATGTCGCGACGCGTCGTTGTTCTCGCCGCTTTGTTCGAAAAACTTTCAAACTTACACTCGTCGTCCGTATAGTCTGTTTCTTCGTTTATTCATTTAACGATATTCCAAAATTTTTGATAATAAATTACGAATAAATTACGACGGCGATAAATTGCCGTAGCGAAGGTCATTGTATTTAACAATACTTACATGTACATATAATACGTATATTTACAGTCCGCGGATTTTCCGCAAAAGAGACGTCTTACCGGAGAAGTTACCGGCCCTGCCGGAAGGTATATGCTCTCGTCGTCAAGTTGCACTCTTTCGTACGTTCATTAGAGCCGAGAATTTCACTCGTCCTTCTTGTATCTTTTCCTGGTCCCCTTTACCCTGTCCCTCTCTCTTTCTTTCTTTCTCTCTGCTCAGGTTAATTACTCTGTGCATGCAATTAGAAGGATGAATTTTATGCGATAACTAGACTCTACAGAAGCGCGCTACCGCGCGCTATCGATTCCTGATTTTTTTTGTCACACAATCGCGCAATATTATAAGCAATTTTTGCATGGTGACCTTTTTCACCAGCGATCAATACGATTTACCTCTATTCATCATTCGTTATGTTTCGCTCGGTCGATCGTACTTTGTCGAAGAACGAGATTCTTGCTTCGCGTGAATTCTGACTTTTAATTCTAATTTATGCAAAAATTTATGAGACTAACGATCGTGACTGTTATAAAATTTATCATCAAGTGAAGCAAACAATTTCGAATTTCACAAGAGAATTTTACGTACGATAGCATAACTCATGCAAATTCTGGTTCTATTTAAATTTTAATTTTTAATAACAAAGATAAATATACATGTCGAATTTAGCGCCCCAAGAAAGATGATTCATTATAATCCATTATCTCATGCGGAAAACTTTAGAAATTTCTGCAATAATTTTCGAAATACGAGAAAATATGTAGATGTGGTAACTGTTGGACCGAAACAGGCCAATAAAAGCCGCTGAAAAAAAGAGAAACGCTGGCTCTCACTGTTCTTTTTCCGTTTATTTTGTTTGCATATTCAAGAGTTTTGATTTATTATACAAACTATTGCACAGCAATGTTACTTTTAAATCAACATTAAATCTTATTGTTGCAAAAACCGCGTCGAATACTAATGCGAATGCTGCCGCAAGCGGTGACGAATGAAAATACGCTGTGCATTCTTTCACCTCGACTAGACGTCGCTATCCGGTTATCAGTAGTGGGACAACGTAGTAGGATAGCGACCAGATAACGAGAAAGGGAAACGGCAAGCCACCTGCGCATCATTTCGTTGAAGACGGATGAACGAAAGCTTAAATGAAGCGTCTGTCTCACGTAGCAGGAAGTTGAAGAATAACGCTACACTTAGCGGGTGTGCAAAGGAAACCTGCGACCCACGGTAATGAAGCCGAAGAGGAGCGAAGAGCGGTGTAAAAGAAAAAAAAAAAGGAAGAAAGGGAAAACGGAAAGAGGGCCTATTATTTCTCGGATAAAGCCGGCGCGCGTTTGCCAGATGAAACAGCGCGAAAGAACATGGAGAGAGATCGCGATCCGTAGAGATGGGCTCGGCGGTAACGAGCGGGAAATGAGAGGTATGGCGGAGAGTATAAAGGGAAAAGTGACGGGTAATCGAGAGCGGCCGTTCTTTCTAAAACGTGAAACGTTAATCAAATAATAAGTAATACAGGAACATCTGTGGGGCTCCTATTGTCTATCTATTGCCGAATGTTCGATAGCAAGAGGAATAATGTTCGCGTTTTCAACTCGTGTTTCGTGTTTACATGCTTCCGCGTCAAGCGTCTGTGAGGTCGAACATGCACGAAGGAACAGTGCGGTCCTGGCTGCCGCAACGGAATTTGCTGAGGTCAGTCATTTTGCCAGTCAGACATTACACAGTCTTTTCTCTCTGTCGTGTTCTGCGAATACTTGCGAGTCTGGTAGAGACGGAGATTGTAGCAGACGGATTTCTTTTTCGTATATATTTATGCTCCGTGTACAAGTGTACGTAGATCCGTAACAAGTTTGTTCAAAATTCTCTCGGGTGTAGTCGCTCTTCTTCCTTTTTTCTTTCAGCTCGGAGCTCAATTCTTTTCATGTCATCAAATGCATCTTTAAAAAGTTCCAGCATTTCGATTCGTTGCGTAAATCTCGATGGCCGATGCATTGGTGAACCGCAGAATTTTGCCGTATTCGCGAGTCATGCGGTTTTAAGTTCTCCTAAATGGAGGGAAAAATGAGAGATATGAAAGATGGAATGAGATTAAAATTCAGAACACGTCGGGAGGATGAGGAACCGGAGAATTGAGGACGAAGAGACGAGTAGAACCACAGAGGAAGAATCGATAGAGCTTATGATTAAAAGAGAAGATAAGGTGAGGAACAGGCAGAAACAGAAGGCTGCCAAGAAGAGACGAGACAAACGGCCTGAAATTACAGTCCGAGGTGAGAATATGGGAGGTGCGGACGGGATGGCTGAGTGGAAATATGGTGATTGATACCGTTGATAGAAGCGAAGTGGCGAAAAATACGAGAACGTTGAACGGGAAAGAACTCTGAAGAGGACCGAGGCTGCGAACGGCGGATAACGCGCGGACACGCGAGCGCGCGCGCACCCGCGCGGCTAGATTGAGTAAGAGAGAGTATAGAGAATAGAGTAAGTGGCGGAAAGAGCGGATAAAATGGAAAAGCATTGTTCGCCACGAAGAGACGGAACGAGAGATGAGCGGAGACAAGGAGGTAATAGGGCCGGATTTAGCTGGATAGTCGCCCAGGGCGTTATCGAGCAGGAGACGCTGGTCGAAGAAACAGGAGAGAACGAGAAGTCTCGCCGCGTTTTCTTACTTTATTTATCATTTTCGTTATGTAGGTCAAGCGGTCGCGGGACATCGGCTGATTTCCTCACCTCTTGCCCGACCGCGTTGGACGGAATTATCCGGACGGCAGTTGCTTTCTCCCGCTTTTCCCTTTCCTCCTTTCCTGTCCTTTTTTCCTTCCCGGGATCCGACCGATGATGTAATGTAAGAGAACTAAAGTCAGCTAACGGCGGACGAGCTTAAGCCGAAATAAGTCCGTTTGACCCGGAACAAGCTCGATTACGACGGAACACAATGACTTGCGCGAGAGAGCGACGGGGTAAATCGGAAGGAGTAATTCGGATCGGCGTTATATTAAACTATACAAGTAAGAAAAACATATAAAGGGAGGTTCACGCTGGGAGATTGATTCTCGTATAACGAAGACGAAGACGTCGCGTCGGGGGGTGCAGCAGCGAGCGAGGAGAATGACGGAAGCTCGCAACTCTCCGGCGCGCGAGCGACTTCATGCGAAGAAACACTGCGAGCACGCCGACAATGAGGACAAAGGACGAAGGAATGAATGAATGCAAAAATACGAGGAACCGCCACACAGTACGATAAATACGAGGGTTCGCATGAAAGGCGAGAAGCGCGGACTCGGTAGCTAACTCCTGTCTTTCTGTCGCTTTTCCCTCCCTTTCTTCCTCCCTCCCTTCGTCCCCCCCCTCTCTCTCCCTCTCTCTCTCTCTTCTCTCTCGCTCTCTCTCGCTATCATTAAGAGAACCGCGCGAATGGAGCGAGCGGGCGAAGCTGAAAGCCAGCGTTCCTCAAAGCGCGCAAGTAGGCTAAAGTGGAAATACGAGGGCAGCGTTGGGGCGGTGA